>NW_028317882.1:1787500-1947500 GCF_062004578.1 Staurois parvus
TAATGGCAATTGCGCGGTCATGCAACACTGTACCCATATGAATTTTTTAACATTTTCTTGAGACAGATAAAACTTTATTTTGATGGTATTTATTGACCACTGGGATTTTTATTTTTTCGCTATATAAATGAAAAAATCAAAATATTTTGAAGAAAAAAAAAAAAAGTTTTTCTTATAAAATTTTGCAAATAACCTTTCTTCATAAATCTTGGCCAAAATATATTCAGTTATGTTTTTAGTAAAAAAAAAAAAAAAAAAAAAATCCCAAATTAGTTTATAACCAAACAAAATAAAAAAAAATTAAAAATTTTTTTTTGTTATTATTTGTTTTTTTTAACATACTTTCACCCTAGCAGTACAGTGTCACTATAGTGACACTGTACTACTTGTGGGGAGCGATAAAGATTTTTTTCTTTTTTTACACTGATTGCTTTTACACCCATAAAGGCTGTAAAAGCAATCATTTCTATTTCTCTCTGGCTGCATTCTTGCAGCCATTGAGAAATACTGTGAGAGCTGTGATTGGTCAAGGCTGTTGTGAATAGCCTTGTACCATGTGACCTCTGTGATCATTCAGTAGTAAGCAATGATGTCAGGAAGTGACATCTTGTTTACTACTGCTCGTGATCACTGATTGGCCAATCACTTATTTTGGGTCAATGTGGCTTAACTTCTATACAATTTGGGCAAACAGCAATGCTATAGAATGGCTGCTGAAGTACAACCCCAATTCCAAAAAAGTTAGTCATACCTTATTTTTTTCTTAAAAAATGTTACATGGTCTTAATTTAAACATTTGAAATGTTTTCTATTTTCTATTGTGACTAAAATACGGGTTTATGAGATTTGCAAATCATTGCATTCTGCTTTCATTTAGATTTTTCACAGCATCTCAACTTTTTTGGAACTGGGGTTGTAAAAGGAAATATAAAGGACAAAGTGGCTTATGGTTGTACATATAAAAGTGTCATCATTATGGCTTCCTTTGCTCATTTCCTTATATATGGTATATAGAAGCCCAGTAAGTTGTAAAAAGGCAATGTGCTCATAAAATGCATCTGTATTACTGACTTATATATCATATACAAAATAACTATTTTCATCATACCCTGCCTTCTGCCAAGCTGGCAATTCAGGGTGGGAAGATACGTTGAAGACGTACCACAATTCATGTAGTATTATTGGTCCATGCATGGCATACCTTCTTCTCATAGTGCTAACTAGTCTTGAGCAACAAAGTCTTCAGCAGGAATGACAAGGGCATGTTGTGCTGGTGAGTGCGCATCTCCTACTTTTCAAAGAAATGGGCATGGACCTTTCGATCTCTAACTGTAACCTTTTTGAAGGCAGTTTGTCCACACAAATAGTATGTCCAAACAGATGGTAGCTTGTGTGGCCAGCTCATCCAGGCCATACATTTTTAATTCTTCTCTAGTTGCGTCAGTGAGGATGCTTGCGATATGTGACTAGTCATGGAAATAGTGTGTGTAAACGAAGAAAGAGAGCTAAGAGAGACATATGTTTGTAAAGATGCCAGTTCTTTTCGTGAAATCTGTTTATTCACTTTAGAAGCCACATACAAAAGACTAAACATTCATCACTAGAGTTCATCCCTCTTAAGGAACTCTTCTGCAATCTCTAAATTGCATATTTTGTTTAGAATTGTTCAAACAATGGGTCACCAGAGTAATACAACCAGGGGCAGACTGACAACTCATGGGGCCCCCGGGCAATAGGGGATCATGGGGCCCCTGTATCCTTGCCCAAACTCAAAAAAGCCTATGAAAAAGGTACCAGGAGCATCTCATGGAACCCCCTACTGACCCGGGCCCTCGGGCAGTGCCCAAGTTTCCAAATGGCCAGTCCGCCCCTGAATACAACCATACTTAAAGGATAAGTTTACTTTAAAAATGTTTACTCTCCAACACTCTCCATTACACCTGTACCCCTTCTACAGATCTTAGATCAAGCAGTCACCTCCTTCACCCACCATGACCTATGCCAGCTCTGAAGGTTTTTTAGTCATCTTTTTGAGCTGGCAAGCTGCACATGCTTTCCTCCATAAGATGCAAATCGGAAGCAGAGTCTCTTCCCCACCACTGTCCTTTGAAGGTATTTCAGATGGCAGTAAAATATTGAGCCTTTGACCTGATGACAAGCTTTGTAGTGGGAGAGGTGGGGTTTAAATTAAAACTGTGGCCAGGCTATGAACATTTAAAGCGATACTAAAGGTTCATTTTTTTAAATAACAAACATGTTATATTTACCTGCTCTGTGCAATGGTTTTGCACAGAGCAGCCCAGATTTTCCTCTTCTCAGGTCTCCCACTAGGGCTCCTGGGTTCTCCTTACTATCGAGTGTCCCCATAGCAAGCAGCCGCGCTTTCGAGCTGCTGCTCAGTGTGTCCATTCCGACATGGAGCTGCTGCTTGGCCCTGCCCCCGTGTCTCCTCATTGGCTCACTGGCTGTGATTGAAGGCAACCAATGAGGAGACAGAGACCCAGGACAGCCAAGGTTCTCCAGCCAGGTCAGGTAAGTGTTGGGGGGGGGGGGGGTTCTGCTCACAGTAGATTTACCTTCATGCATAGAATGCATGAAGGTACAAAACCTTGAGCCTTTACAACCAATTTAACATTTTACATCTTTTTAACAAGAAGTAAATAAGCTTTACAGTGTTACTAAACCCAGGACCCTGCATTCACTATATCTGGTCTCCCACTGTACAAAGTACATGGAAATGCAATTATTTTAGTAAATATAAATGGCTAAATACCTTTTCTCATCAGCAGCTAGAGCAGTCTTGTGAATTCTATCAGTGTCCAGCCGAGCACTGGTTAAAACTTGTAGGAGGAGTTTATTTTTGCTCTTGGAGGATGCAGAACCCCTGAACCTCTGTCTGGACAGTGCTGATCACATGCACTCTCCCAAGAAAAAAAAAAACTTCTCTAGTAATGCACACCAAACTGAGCATGTGTAGAGTGAATCTACAGGATATGTCTTATCAGGAGATAAGAGAGGGACACTGGAAAATGGGGAGGATCAGAGAAGTCAGGACCAAACAGTGTTTTTACACAGTGCAGAGGATAAACCCCTTAGGTTCCACAGTGATTATAACAAGCATGTTTTACTGCATATACAGACTGATTTTATAGTTGTGGCTTTAGTAACACCTTAAGGGCTTATTTGCCTTTTTTGACCTCTATAGCTGCAGATACTGTAGAGAAATTTAATAGAGATCCCAGAGGGCTTGTTTAAAACCATTTTACTGCTTGTTAAGAATATATAAAATAATTGATTGTCCAAAGCCTGGACACTATTCTACTTTAAACCTTAACTTGGACAGACTTCAAAGCCAGCAAAAAGCCCAGAATCTACAAAAATTTACAAGTATACATAAATTAATTTGAAACTTAAAACAGGTACATGTTGACACCACAACATTAACATTTAGAAAGCTTTATTTTAAAAAGCCATGAAGGTTAGTCTGCCACACAGGCAAACTGGTAGTTCCTATTCATTGTAAATGTATTCATTCACTGTAAATCCAAAATCTATTTAACAGTATATTTGCCATCATGTCTCCTTGTATACAATTTTCCTAATGTTTTTGTGAATCTATTGCAAAGTTTTTTAATTCTATTAATACACGCCAAACTGAGCATGTGCATGTGACTATGGAATCAGTCTGTATCAGGTCATCATTTCAACAAGAGGGGCAGAGAAGACAGGATCAAACTGTCTTTTTAACACAATGTGGAGAATTAACCCCTTAGGTTCCACAGTGAGTATAACAAGCATGCTTTACTGCATATACAGACTGATTTTACTGTTGTGGGTTTAGTAACGCTTTAAATACTTGTTAACCATTTCAATACCAATTGAATTTTACACCTTCCTGCCCAGGCCATTTTTCACGTTTCAGCGTTCTCACACTTTGAATGACAATTGCGCGGTCATTCAACATTGTACCCAAACTAAAATTTTATCATTTTCTTCACACAACTAGAGCTTTCTTTTGGTGGTATTTAATCACCGCTGGGGTTTCTATTTTTTGTTAAATTAACAAAAAAAGACCAAAAATTTTGGAAAAAAAAACACGTTTTTCTTTGTTATAAAAAAGTTTACAAATAAATAATTGTTCTTCATAAATTTAGGCCAAGATGTATTCTACTACATGTCTTTGGTGAAAATAACCCAAATTAGGATGTATTTTTTAGTTTGTAGGAGAGTTATAGAGTTCACAAACTATGGTATAGATCTGAATATTGATCAATCCTGAAGTGCTGACAGCCAATCTAATTTCTTGAGGTCCAAGAATGTCAGAATAGTACAGATATCCCCAAATTACCCCTTTTTGCAGAGTAGACAGTCGGACGTACTTCATAAGAGGAATGGCGAGTTTTTTGAAGTTGTATTTTGTTTGTCAAATTTTCGGAAAATTAAAAAATTAAAAAAATTATTTTCACAATTTTTTTTTTTTTTACACACCGTCACCAGTGCAGTACAGCGTCATTATATAACTGGCGTGGCGGTGAACAGGGACACTGACTGGTGACAGTATGGAAAAAAAAAAAAAAATATATATATATATATATATATATATATATATATATATATATATATATATATATATATATATATATATATATTTTTTTTTTATTATTTTTAATTTAATTTTTTTAAGATTTGTTTTTCATATTTTACTATGACCAAAGTAGTACAATGTTACCATAGTAACATTGTACTACTTTGGGGAAGTGATCAGTATTTTTTTTTTTTTTACACAAATTTGCTTATAGCAAATAATTACTTTGCTAGAAGCAAGCATTTACCTGAATGACATCGATTCATTCAGGTTTATTTATTTATTTTTTTTGTGCTTAGCTGTGATTTGGCCACAGCTAATTACATGACATGTGCATGTGACCTTCTGTGACCATTCACAGCTAGGCACTAGTATACAATGGATGGCATGAATGAAGCCATCCATTGTATACAACTGTCATGTGACCTGCTGTGATTGGTCACAGCAGGTCACATGGTACCGGCAACGGGGGCCGGTACTCAGATATGTCATCGGCCGTGTCCGAGGTACACGGCCAGTGACAGATCGCGCCGCTGCGCGGCTCTGCAACCGCGCGAACTGCGCATGTGCGGGAGGACGCCAAATTGCGTACACCCCGAAAAACTAGAGCATTTTTGCAGCCGCCAAACGGCTATAGGCCGGGCGGCTAATGGTAAGATAATCAAGCACATTTCAATCTGTAGCTGGGAGCCAAGAAAGCTTATATAAAATAAAAATAAGTAAAACAGTCAACATCATTTTCTATTATAATCTAATCTTTAACAGATTTTAAGTCTACTTCCCCAATCACAGCATGAGAATAACAGAATATGTTAAACTGGAACTAAACCCATCCATATAATGGTTTCCCAACACAGTTATAATAAAGGAAAGCCGTGAACCCAAACTGTCAAGCCGTCAAATGGCTGGTTTCATAACTGATCACACCATGGCAACTGCAGATCGAAGAGAGGCTAAAATTGGCAGCTTCCTTGGCTGTAAGGGAGGGGGGTTTAGTTCCAATGTAATGCTGCCCAGACATCCAGTTTAATTCTAGCTGTCAGTGTCATAAAGCAAGCTAGAACACCAAAGCAAGCACCTAACTGCTTTCTGATGGCAATATCTTAATTTTTTTTATATTTTTGCTGCAGTACACTCCATCATTTACATGAATGTTATACTTGTCATTTAAAGCATAACAAAATGTTCTGTTCACCAAATCCCCAAAATAGAAAAGGCTTCCAAAAGCATATACCTATACATGTAAATCAGCTTTAAGTTATCAACAAAGCAGATTTATCGCACTGATTTGGCAGCAGCTAATAATAAACAGCTTTGCTGTACATGTTAAATTCCTCCTTCCCAATCAAGCATAGCTATAATATCTGTCCTCTCCATAGAGGCCTCAAACAATGGCTTAAATGTGCCTGTTGCAGATAAGATCACATTAAGGCTTTACATGATAAACAGCACAGATGTTCAAGTAAATCTGTGAACAGTTAAATATGTTCCACTATGCCTGAAATGGAAGAAAACCTGTTAGATGATATATCTCTCTGAGCCTTGGTTCACACTGATGTGGTGCGGAATTCGCAGCATTTTCAGTGGGAATTCCACACTGCATCAGAATTGCACCCAGTTCATGCGAACCGCTGCGGATTTGTATGTTAACAATCGGTCCGTAAAACGCGGAGCGATGTGCAGAATAGGATCGCATAGGTGTGAATACCCATGCAATCCAATTCTAGTGTGGACCCAAAAAAGGATCCTGCACTTTTTTGGTGCGGGTGCGGAGCGATTAGAGCCATACAAAATGTATGGCTCCAATCGCACCACACACAAATCGCATGTGATTTGCACAGGAATGCAGTGCGGTTCCTGTGTGAATCACATGCGATATACTGCACTGCATATATGTGAACCCAGGCTAACTAGTGTTGATTAAAATCATATGCTGTATATTTACGTTGACATGTTACCAGTGGCTCCCCCATTAAGTTCAGCACATTTTAAAGGCAAAACTAATTGTCCAAAGAGATGTAAGACAACCAACCAGAAATGATTTAAGACCATAGTACATTTAAATTTGACGATTGGTTTTGCTGTGGGTTACGGCACTTTGTACATCACTGCTGTGCAGGCTAATAAATAAGCTTGATCATGTACAAACCAGGTTAACAAAACGTGTAAGCTTTTCTTGCAGCTTTTTAAAGAACATTCTACCGCTGGCAACAGCCAAAGTGCACTCTGGTTAATTGAATCAGTAATGGGAGATGCGAAGTTCAGGCTCTTTTTTTGGAAAAGAAAGGAAATGTGAACAATTCCATTTTTTTCCCATGGGACTTTTAGCAGCAAAGGAAAACAATTTATATAAAAATGTATATTTTATTTGTAGAATTTAAAAAAAAATATTTTGGATAAAATCTTATTGCAGTATGCATATACCCACCGGTGGGGTTAACCATAGATACATGTCCATTATTAGAATTTCTGCACAAAGTGCCCCCTGCAAGGGGAACCAGGAAATGTGAACTAAAACTTCCACTGCTACATACATTATAGCCATCAGAAATGTTTTACTGTTCCCTGCTTCTCATCATAGTAGATTTGGTCAATGTTCACAAACTGATATTTGACTGTATAAGTGTTAATGTACCATATCTGCTCTAGGGCTCATGTACATGGGGCATTTGGAAAACTTCTGAATGATGGAAACGGACTGCTGGAAAACGTAGGTTTAAAAATGTCAGTTTAGCTGCATTTGCATACCGCGTTTAGGCATGTTTGTGTTTAGAAGCGTTTTTAAAAGAACTTCTGAAGACCTTCCCAAATGCCCAGAAAAATAGTGAAAAATTAACTATTTCAGACATTTTGAGAAAAATGGAGAGAGCAGAAGCAGACAGAGCAGTATTTGTTGAGATTACCTGTCTTTTCTGGTTGTATTCACTATGGATCCCTTCATGAGCATAATGCAGGACGTTCTACCATTTGTTCCTTCACACAAAACCTGGAACTGACTGCGCTGATGTACTAGGTGCATTTGAATACATGGAAAAAGCTTTGCATGTATTTCTGATGATGAAAAGAGGCTCTGGACAGCATCTGGACATGGAACAGTTAAAAAACGCTTCTAAAACACAATGCTTATAAACACGGTTAACCGCATTTAGAAGCATCTGGCGTTTGAAACGCCGGTAAAATCTACTCCTGAAAGCAAGTTTGGTGTGTTCAAAAAAACGACTGTAAACGACTATGTGTACATGAACACATAGGAAAACATTAGGGAGAGTTCAGGGGCTGCTGAAAAAAACGCTGAACAGCTCCTAAACGTCAGTTTAGCAGTTGCAGTGTACATGACCCTGACAGTAATTCAGACATGCACTGAATAATTTCATGCATTATCTGTTTATCTAATTAGAGAGCCCAGAACAAGTTCTGCATTGATGTACTCCTTTTCAGACTGAAGCTCTAGAATTTTGGAGGGTTGAAGGTGAATTGCCCTTCCTCTGGGTAGAGCCTGAGATCTTGCTATTCAGGCCTATATTAGTTGGTAACCACAGACAAAGAAAGAATAATAAGTAATGACCACGTGCAAGAGAATACACTTGGTATTAAAAAGTCACCCCTATGAGGATGATTTACTAAAGGAAAATAAGCTGCTGACTTTGCAAGGGGACTCTCACTTTACAGGGGGAAGTTTTCCTTAGTTTGGGGAATATCGTGAATATTAATTTTGCAAAGAATACCTTATGTGCAAGCAAAGATAAAAAAAAACAGGAATTCTGCTTGCACATGACTGGATGATTGAAGTCAGCAGAGCTTCACCTAATTCAATAAGCTAAAGGAAAACTCCCTTGCAAAGTGGATATCCTATTATCAACCCCTATGCTGGGAGATCTCTTGGAAAAACGGTTTTGACAAAAAGGAATGTAGCCATAGCCAAAGCAGCACTGCCCAGAAAAGAAGTGTCCCCCTAGACCAGTGGTCTCCAAACTGTGGCCCAGGGGTCAAATATGGCCCCTTGCTAACCTTTACTTAGCCCTTGGTGCATTATTCCTCCGACTGCACACCAACAGTGGGGCATACTTCCTGCCACTGACACTAATGATGAGGTATTTTTCCTCTCATTGAAACCAACAACGGGGCACCACTGGACACCAACTTTGTGGCATAATTCCTGCCGTGCACACAAACAATGGGGCACAGACAGCAATAATGGGACACTTATACAAAGAGGGGGTGCAGCGCTATTAAACTCAACAATGACACCAATGCATATATGGAGTGACAAGGTGCAAACACAGAGACCACTAGATGGTGGTCAAAGGTGCTAAAGGGTGTTGACTCCGTTAAAAAGTCCAGAGAGAAAAAGTGCTGGTGAGATTTCAGATGATCTCGGAGTGTCCAGTGATATGGACCGTAGATCTTGGTGATAAATAATGAGATTGCACACTCACCAGATACGCAATTCAAATGCACATAAATAGTAGTAGCCTCTGGTAATCTAGATGTCATCCAGATAGGTCTGGTCAGATCAGGTCCGATTGGTCCTTATTCCCTGATGATGTTATCACTCATGGGGGATCCCCACTCAATGGATACAGTCTGCTCCCATGGGGTCTCCTCACAAAGAATATGGCTGGTTCTACAAAGGTGATTGGCTCTCAGGGGAGATTTTACAGATGATATTTTCTCTCATTTTCTTGATTTAGAGTGGAGATCCAATCGATATAGAACTTGAGGTTAAAGCAGAAGAAGAGGAGGCGTACGGGAGGGATGATCATCCCAAACTGGGGCATAATTTCTGCCACTGACACCAACAATGGGGCATAATTCCTCTGACTGACACCTCCCACTGGCACAAATGATTGGGAACTATTTTCCCACTAATTCCTATAATGGGATACGATTTTTCCTCCTCCTGACTACAGACACTATGGGGTTGAGTTACTAAAACTGAAGAGTGCAAAGTCTGGCGCAGCTCTGCGTAGAAACCAATCCACTTTCAGGATTCTTTGTCTAAACTTAATTGAACAAGCTTACATTAGAAATGATTGGCTACTATGCACAGCTGCACCAGATTCTGAGTGCTCCAGTTTTAGTAAATCAACCTTTTTTTTTTTACTCCCACTGACCACCACGCCTGAGACATTGATTACTTACCACTGATGCCAGGACATTTTCTATTCCCACTGGCCACAATTTTGCCCACCTAAAATCTAAAAGACAGTAAACGTGTCCCTTGTTTAGAAAGCTTGAAGACCCATGCCCTAAACTGATACCCAATACCCACAGTTTAGTTTTCGGCAGCTAAACAGAAAAGTGAGCTGGTCTCATTCTTTACCCATTATGGCCTTCTAAGCCCACCAGAGAAGAAATATTCCCCTTAATTTACTGGATGCATAATTTAATTTTAAAGGAAAAATGCCAGCTTTTTTAACACAAGGAAGAGTTTGGCTTTAAAATAAACAAGCAAAGATGCAGGATACACAGCCAAAGATCTAAAATTATTGTCACCTTTATAATCACATATCACATTGTGTTGGACAAGTCTGTCCAACACAATGGGGATGATTTACTAAACATGGAGAAAATAAGTAATTCGCCTCTAAATGATTGGGTATGCAATGTGACAATGTCACGTTATTCACTAAATTAACCGCTAGCCTACAGGGCACTTATACCCCCTTCCTGCCCAGGCCAATTTCCAGCTTTCACCGCTGTCGCACTTTGAATGAAAATTGCGTGGTCATGCAACATTGTACCCATATGAAATGTTTATAATTTTTTTGTGACAGATAGAGTTTTCTTTTGGTGATATTTAATCACCTCTGGGTTTTTTATTTTTTCTTAAACAAACCAAAAACCACTGAAAATATTGAACAAAAAAAATTTTTTCTTAGTTTTTGTTATAAAATTTTGTAAATAAGTGTTTTTTTTCCTTCACTGATATGTGCTAATGAGGCTGCAGTGATGGGCACTAATAGGCTGCACTGATGGACACTGATAGGTGGCACTGATGAGGAGGCACTGGTAGGTGGCACTGATGGGCATTGACAGGCATCACTGATGGGCACTGAAAGGCAGTACTGATACATGGCACTGATAAGCAGCACTGATAGGCAGCACTGACTGGCACTGATAGGTGGCACTGACAGGCGGCACTGACTGGCACTGATAGGTGGCACTGATTGGTATTGATGGGTGACACTGAAAGGCAGCTCAGATGGGCACTGATATGTGGCATTGATGTGCACTGGTAGGCACTGATATGTGGCATTGATGTGGCACTGATGGGTACTGGCACGAGGCACTGATGAGCACTGACACAAGGCACTGATGGACACTGACAGGTGGCACTGCTGAGGCTACACGGATCATCAGTGCCCTGATGATCAGTGTACATGTCCTCTCCCTCCGCGGAATGCCGATTACCAGCTCTCCTCTCCTCTCGAGTTGTCAGCGTGACAGCTCGAGAGGAGAGAAATGCCGATAACCGGCATTTCCCTGTTTACATGTGATCAGCTGTGATTGGACACAGCTGATCACATGACCAAGCCGACATCTTTGGCTTTTTCCGTGACCAGCTGTGTTCGAGGGACACAGCACATTGCCGACCGCCGCACTGCGCGCTCTCTGAGCCACGCATGCACAATGAGAATTGGAGGACGTCATATGACGTCCTCCCAGAAGGAGAGAACCACCTTGTGCCCGTCATATTACTATATGGCGGGCGGGCAAGCGGTGGTTAAAGTTAAAATTCACTTTGCTTAGTACACATTCCCTACTGTAGTAAATCAACCCCTCTGTGCAATTTTAATCAACTCAGCAAAGTTATTGGTAATATGTGACACGGCTGCGTATCATTGTTTTAAGTGCGCTTAAAGAACTAAAAGAACAAAAACATGTTGCAATTTTTTCACTGATGTCGTTTCACAGATCACAATGGTTTTTTGATGAGCCATTTTCCATTGCATACCATTTACATGGTGTCTGGCAGATCTACAAACACAGTTCCACAGAACAGACCGATCCAAGCCTATATGTAAATTCAAAGGCAAATATAAGCACACAAAACACATATTTCTCCTTGAAAGCAAAGCAACCTTGACAGGTCACACTGTCATTATAAGAAAGGGGCAGAAAATTACACTTGCTTTCAATAGGATATAAATTAACAAAACAATGCCTGAATATTGCCAAGCTCACCGTTGAAATAATGTTCTAGAAAATAAGTTTAATTTATTCTTTGACTCTTGCAGAAAAATGAACATTCTCATACCTCCCAAATGTTTAACTAAGAGGGATACTGTCAAGCACAATGAATTTACACCCTGGCTAAGGATACAGATGCATGGACGTGTGCAAAAAAATTGTTTAATTGTAAGCTAGTGGTTAATTGCTATATTCACTACTGCTACAAATGAAATGATTTGAAGTTTGGTGAAAGTTTTAGTGTAGTAGTACTCTCTGGTAGTCAACAAAGACCTCCAGCCAAAAATAACACGATAAAAATGAATAGGCCAATAAAGATAAAATGGCAAAACTGACTTTACGACTCACTGCAATATTCAGCTTCAATCCAGAGATACATTTTTCTCTTGCTGGATGTCCTCAGTCTGATGGCCATGGTCATTCATCCTACTTCCTTTTGACCTAGGTTGTCCTCGACCAGCCCCATCCTGTTACTACTTAGTGAAAGGAACAGCAACACAGCGGGGTTAATTTATTAAGACTGGATAGTGTTTGTTCAGTTAAGCTTTGACAATATAACCTGGAAGTGGATTGGTTTCTATGTGGAGCTACACCAGATTTTGCATGCTCCAGTTTTAGTAAACCAACCCCAGTGAAGACCTCCTTGGTTACTCTGACTTCAGCTCTTATCATTAGCACAGCACTTCCCAGCAGATACATTGAATGGCTCCTTGTATATCTTCTTCCTCCCACACACCAACAAGACTGATTCCAGTTCAAATTTAGAAACTTGCATTTAAAACTTAAAGCCCAACCCCCAGAAAATAGAAAAATCAGTCATTGCAGTGGGGCCCTCTGCAATACCAGGGTTAATTGCTTTTTTATTCTAGGGGAAGAGGATCAAGGAGTATATACAGGGAGCAGCAACATAACTTCCTTTTTTGAAATGCGTGCCATTCAGGCGGTAGCGGCCATAGCGGGGTGGGAGTGGTCTCAGGCGACAGGATTAGTTCTAAAGTTTTTGTTCTCTTCCAGGTCAGTCATCATCATGTGTTGGAACAGTGAGCAGCGTGCGTTTGCCGTAGAGGCCTACTTTTCGAACGGATTTTCTGTGATCGCAACCCAACGCGCCTTCCGACATCGCTTCAATGTAGCCCCGTTGGGCCATGTCCCGGACCGGAAATCAATAGTTACGTGGGTCACTACGTTCAGACAAACCGCGAGTACGACAAGACGAAGAGCTGGAGTCCCTCGACCCATCAGATCACCTGAGAACATCGAAGCAGTGAGAGCTTCCCGCGTTTATGTAAACTGTCCAAGGACCCTACAAGACCTGAAGGCCAACATCCGCAAAGAAATTGCCAACATACCCGCTGCTATGCTGGTAAAGGTCATGAAAAACGCCAGAAATCGGCTTATTCAGTGTATGGACAATGGGGGGCGTCACCTACCTGATATGATTTTCAAAACTGTGTAAAACAGAACTTTAGATATGTACCTACATTATTAAAAGACAATAAAAACAATTCTGATTCATAAGATGGGTTTTATTGCGTTTTGAAAAAAGGAAGTTATGTTGCCGCACCCTGTACTTACCTTATTCAGGCAGGCTCCTTCCAGCGCTGCAACTAGTCCCCCCGTAGCTGCTCTCTAAGCTGCGACCTACTTCAGTTACACTCCAACCTCCTCAGCATACCATACAGGGTTAATGCCCCTGTATAGCACATGACGACGTTAAGACTCCATCTACAGATGGAGCTTCAGGCAGAGGAGGAGAACACCCTAGCTGGCTGTGCACAGAATCATGTAAGTTGAACAGCCTCTTCATCTCTCCACTAGACATAGTGAGCAAATACACTTTGCAGTGTGGGGGGTGTTTGTTTTATTTTCCTGAAGTGGGGCTTTAAACTATCTAGAAAAGATTACAAATCAGCATATTCTTCTCCTAAGGATCACAGGAGTGTAGTTCGTTCTGCACTACTGTGACCCGTTTTCAGGGTGACCCGTAAAGTTCACTGTCAGATGACATTACTCAGCTGGTCCAGGCTCTGAAAAGATCCTGATCATATGGTCGTGATCCACTCAGAAGCCTGGACCGGCACCTGGCTCAGCCTCTCAGCGATCCGCCAAGAGCCTGAGCCAGCCCCTCACACCCCCTCCACAGCCCAGAGCTCAAGTGAGAGCTGGAGGGGCAGAGCTGAGAGCTGGTGACTGACTGTCATGGCTCTCTGCTCAGAGCAGAGGGGAAAACTGAGCGATAAGCAGTGTTTGATCTCTCAGTTCTCACTGCAGAGCCAGTGGGGGACCAATGCAGCATCAGATTAATTGCTGCATCCACCTAGGTGAGAATAAATATGTATTTTTTTTTTTTAAGTCCATACGTGTCTTAATTATTGCCTACAGTTCAGCTTTACATAATTAGTACATTTTTAAAGAGGCCTTTACATCACACACAAACAAAAAGAGGGCAACGGAGGTGGAAAGAGGGTTAGATGGATTTGGTTCCAAAGGAAAAGGCTTTCTAAATGAGGAACTGTTGAGAGCCCCGATTATGCTTCATGTATACAAGCCTAACCTGACCGCCGGCAGCGGGAAACCGCAAATTGTGGCAAAAATGCAGTACCGCGGTTTTGCGAATCTTTCGCATTCAGGAGAGGGAGGTTTAACCTCACCTAAAATGCGGCAGCTCCTAAACTCAGCTAAAAGTACACAAGCCTACCTGACCGCCGGCCGTGGGAAAACACAAATCGCGGCAAAATGCAACAGACGCTCTACCGCAATTTTGCATTTTCCTGTGGTTGGCGGTCAAAATGTTCGTATCCTGAACACAATTCTTTCGTGTTCAGGAGAGGGAGGTTTAACTTCACCTAAACGTGGCAGCTCCTAAACTCTGGTAAAAGTCTATCTGTACATGGACACAGGCTTTCATGGAGTTGAGTTTAGGAGCTTTGGCAAAAAAAAATACCAAAAGCTCCTAAACTTAAGTTTAGCAGCTGCTTGTGTACATGAAGCCTTAGAGTAGCATATATATATATATATATATATATATATATATATATATATATATATATATATATATATATATATATATATATTTATATTATATAATAATATTGAAGTTAAATAAGTGATCATTTTAATTTGAACTTTTAGAAGAAAAAAAAATAAATAATGACAGTCACATCTCTAATATGTGACTAGGATTATATAGACAGATATATAATTTCAGTCTTGTATACGTATTTACGATGAGTGAAGCTATTATGACTTAGGGTGCAACTCAACAAGTAATGCAGTATAACATATACAATGACATGCTTAGTATGTATATGCTTTGGTCGTCTATTTCCACTGCAGCACTGACCTGAACTGTTTGAGTATGACTGTTTCATTCAACACTGAGATAAATTGAAGTTCTAACATGCCTTAACTTTCATGTGAGTGGTGGACAATAACCTTTGTCTTGCTGACACACATATCTGCCCATTTGAATACAGACCCATGTTTTGGTATTAAATTGGAATATTTGTCCAAAAAAAAAAAAAAAAGAAAACCATACTCACACCAACCTATATTACTTTTGCTTAGCAAAGTGTTGATTCTGATTCATGTTCTTAGGTCACCTGATATAGCTATTTTCTTCATCCTGACAAAGTATCATCACTCAGAGCTCATTGCCTTAGGTTTTAAAAAGGAGGTAAACTGACCAGTAAACTGCAATTTGTAGGCTGTCGAGTAAACAGGAGAAAGTTCATAGGGTGCATCTGCATTATCAGACCTTCATGTGCTGAGGATGATAGTCACTGTATAAGTACTGGCTGGGAAGAGCACTGAGACAGCACTTCTGAGAGTAGAAACAGACTCCAACAAGAAAGAGAAAAGCAAGAAGGCACTTCCAAGTGCAGCAATTTTTAGCAATGTATTAAAGGAAGCGGTAAAAATCACAAGAATGTGTATAAAGAAAGGCCTATCAACTCATTTCCGTGCGGGGTTGCTGTCACTGTTTTGCCTCTTGCCGTACCAACCAGCAGCTGCAGGGGAAGGTTGGAGCGCAAAGTCAAGATGGCTGTCGCTCTTCCAGGTCGCCGTGGAACGCACATATCGGAAGTGACATCAGGAAGGGGGCAGTGACGCGTTTCGGAGCATGCACAGACGGCTCCTTCTTCAAGCCCTCAACTTCAAGACCTCTTGAGGTCTCGAAGAAAGAGCCGTCTGCACGGGAATGATGATCAGCTTTTGTTTATACACATTCTTGTAAGTGTTTTTAACCGCTTCCTTTAATAAATAGCTGGAAATTGCTGCACTTAGAAGAGCCTTCTTGCTTTCCTCTGTCAATAAACTGCAATTACTGTCGGAAAATTGAATCAACACTTTCCTGCCCTAAGCTGGTAAAAACGTGCAAAACTGGAACTGCTGACAAAATGTCTAAAGATTTCTGCTTTCCATCACTTATGTACATCTCAAGGAGTCCTATTTACTGTTCCCATCAGCCTTAAATGCGCAGTACATTCTTTTCTAAAAATTTGCCATAGCGATTATCTAAAATGTGGTGACCTTCATTCATTCCACAATACAGTTAGAGCTCACAAAACCATGGGATGTCACTTCTAGCCCAGCATACTGAACAGTTCTCTAACTATAGATATTCTTTAATATCACATCCAATGCTCCATTTTGGTTTGTTAAATATGCAATTGCAAGTTCAACAAATATAGATTACCATTTACTGGATCAAATTGCTACATATTTTCCTTTGACATACTCAATGTTTCAATGTTACTTTAAAAAAAAAACAAAATTTGGTAGCACTGGTGTACTGACCTTAATCAATTCTTTAATGCTTAGTTCCCTTTGATACTATTTTATTTTTTTCTAGTAGAATCAAAGCTGGTTTGCAATTTAAAGTAATTAATAATGGCAACAAAATAAAAAAAAAGGGTTTTTTTTCTGTGTGTATTTGATTACCACAATGTGAAAGGGATAGTGGTTTTTAGAAGTCTTTTCAATAGGCACAATAAAATGTCTCTCATCGGTCTTTAATTGGATTTTAATCCTTTTAAATGATGCTTGTATTTAGGAAAATAATGGAAAAAAAAATGAAAACGGATTATATACAGAATAAATGCAGATAGGTCTAGAGCTGAGAGAGGAAATAAGCGCAGGGCTTGCATGATTGGGTGAGAAGGCGAATCAGGCAAGTGGTTACTTATCTGATTGGATGATAAATGGGCTGATTGGGAGGGGATCCCAAGGGTGGTCCATGGGAAGCAGTAGAGAAAGTTCAGTGGGAGATCTGCAGGTGATGAGAGAGCTTCAGTCCCACCCACCCTACACTAGACATTGGTCCATCTGGTTGCAAGTCAGTTTTAGTCTGATGGTATTGGAAAATGGTTGGCCACCATTTTCTTTGGTGTGGTGGCCACTATTTAGTGCCATCAACTTTTAGTGAATAAGTAGTTATGAACCAGTATTTTGATGTGCTCAACTGATATAGTCCCTGAGGCTGAGTATTGTGGTCAGGGGCCTAACATAGGTAACAAGTGCCACAGACAAAGGCATTGTTCATATGGTGCCTTCAGAAGCTGTAACCATATCAGAGTTGTTCTACGACAGAGATAAGCAATAATGGTGCGATCCTCCTTTGCTCCTAACTAAAGTACCTCCTAACCTTTGGGAGCTGCTAACACCTAATCATATACCATGTGACAAGTGTAAATCATAAATGCAATGGTGCAGCGCTGACTTAATACAAATCAAAAATGTAAGCTATAAAAAGTAAACAAATGTGAAAATAAACGTGAACTTTATCCTCAGTGGGATCTTAATAGTGAAATATGTTATTAACCAATGAATTCAACCAAGTCCAAATTGGACTAGAAACAAGTGTACAAAGTGTACTGATCCACTAGGGATCCCAGGTGATATCAATAAGTGCTGTAATCAACCAGGTCCAAAAAAAAGGACTAAAATAAAGTGTGTAACATGAACTGATCCACTCAGGGATCCAATGTGATATTCAAAAGGTGAAAAAGACCATAGAAGTATAGAATATTGTAAATAAATATAGTCAAAATGGGACTGGATAAAAAGGCGAACAGCAAAAAGTAGGACTAAATAAAAAGGTGAAACAAACAAACAATGAATATAGAAGTGTCACAAATCCCTAAGTGCAACGCAAACACAGCACTCTATAGAAAACATTATCCCATATTTTTGGATAATTTAATCCTCCCAAAAATATAGTAAATATATATAAAATATAAAAAAAAAAAAAAAAAAATATAAAATATTTTCTAAAACCAAACTCCAAAAATGCAAAAAAATGAAAAAATGTTGCCAGAAAAAAAAATATAATAAAACACTAAATAAATAAGAAACACATATGTAAAAAGTTCAAAAGGTGCATAAACGCCAAGTGACCCAATGACTTTTCCAAATGTGCAAGTGATAAAGTCGATGTGCGTGCCAACCAATGCGAAAGATATCCCAAAACGGCTGAAATGCCCGCTCACCTCCAACCAGGACCTTTCCGTGAGTACCAGACATGTGTGCTGGGAGCGTGCAGGGTGCGCGATCTCAGCACATATGTTTTTTGTTAATTGCATGCAAATTTTTGTTAATTGCTCGGCGTCTAGGCCCAGATGCCGGGAGGCCGCACATTTGTGTGCTGCCGGTGTGAAGAGGTTAAACCACATGCTATGGGTGTACTTGCATGGGTTTGGGTGTAGCAAGATGGTGTCTGAGGCGTAATACGTCACCACGTTCCTACGCGTTACGTCCTGTTATCACGTGACTTCCTCAGGGTCAGACCCAGATTAAAAAAGGTTTTACACTATGGAAGTTCTTCTTTATGTCTTTTAATGTCAGTTGGCTGTATTACACCTATACTTACCTGGAGCAAAGTAAAGCATAGATATAAGGATGGATGGGCGAGTTTGCTCTGAATATTAAAAATGAATGAAATCGTGTTTTTGGTTTGCAGTGCAGTTCCATTTTAAGGAACTGATCTACCCTAGTCATGACAAAATCAAGAGATGTGCCCACCTGGCAGCACTGGCTCCTGAATTTTATAGAAGCCATCTTGAAAAATGTGTATAATATCCCTAATCCACAACACATTCTTTTAACTAAATGTACAGCAATCATTGTTACAGACATATGGGGCATTTACGGTTAACTAAATTCAGTTCAATATTCAAAAATGTCACAACATTCTTCTACAATTTTTTTTGTGGACTGCTATGCAAGGAACCATAACATTCTTCTCATCTCACAAATAACTTATCGGTTTATAACAAGGAAAATTTAAATACCAAAAATGCCCTAAATTCAGTTATGTGAACACAAAACCAGTCCCAGATCCTGTAGGTACAATACAATAAAAGATTTCCCAGTTTTATGTGTATTCCTTACATAATTCCAACCAGATGTGTAATTATAGTATTATCCAAGCTAGAATGTTTCTGTTTTTAGAACATGAAAAACACATAACAAATTATCTAATTGTTATTGGTGCCAACCAACTGGTGTAGGTCTTATTCCCTTATATAGCAAATAAACTGTGATCGATTACAATAATGTATTTGTTTTTACATTTTTATGCACTGTACGTTTACAACTATAACATGGTGTACATATTTCATAAAAACGTTTATGTTGAGGATAAAAATAGAATGAACTGAATCGCAACCTTGATATAGTCTGATGTTTACAGTATATTGATAAGGTGTGTGTAAGAGGTTCTAAAACATTTGAAAATACCTAGTATGCTAGGCATTTCTGAGCAAGCAGGAGCAGACTTTTACATATAAATAAAATTCTAGAATGTAAAGAGTACGTACTGTAGTAAATGTAAAACACTATTTAACCCACTTAATTATATATACTATATTATTACTTATATTACTTCATCAAATCAAATGTATTTTAATACCGCACTACATGGAATATTTCTATAAGTTCCCCTTAATAACCTGCATGCCAAGACTGAGAATAGGAGGGCCAGCATTATGAGCCCTTTAACCTCCTCGGCGGTATGATTATTTCCGATTTTTTGTGCTGAAAGCGTTACCATTTTTTTGCATGGAAATATGTAGTTTTTTATTGTAGGCTGTAATTTTTAGGAAAAACTCACTGAAATCTGTCCGAACAAGAGTCTAGTAAACATCCCGGGTAGGATAAAATTTGAAACACGAAATCATAAATTATAATTTAATAAATAATCATAAAAAATAATAATATAATAAATTTAATTCAAATAATATAATAAAAACCAAAAACACTGAAATTTGAAATACAGAGGCAAATTCGCACATCGCTGAGCAAAGTCGCAAAATCATTTTCAGTGTCTGATGACGAATTTCCCCACGAATCATCATTCAATTCTGCAAGTGGTTCTGATTTACTATCGCTGTTCTCTAGCTGGTCTAAAACTGCTTTTGACGTAAAGGGACGCTTTTTGGACGCCATGGACTTTTCGAAGTTTCTAGGCAGAAAGAACAGTCAAAATGCAGACAGGGCACAGGACAAAGTAGTAGGGACAAAATGTATGTGAAATGCATTGAAACAGCAATGTTTTACTATGCAATAATCATTTTGAAAAAAATGACATTTTTTAAAAATTTCAAATTTGCCGCCGGTTCAGGCGCCCGTACGTCCCGACTTCACAGGGACCGGAACACGGAAGCCGGATGCCGGCATCGGCCGGAGGAGATGGCCGGGGACACTGCAGGGGACACATCGTGGGAGCGAAGGACAAGGTAAGTGCTGCAGGGACTCCCTGAGCAACGCCGCATGGTTAACTCGGGGTTACCGCTCTTGGTACTCAAATTTTACCCCGAGCTACACTCGGGAATACCGCTAAGGAGGTTAAGCCTCAAGTACACATGAACTCCACTAGACATTAAGCTCCCCTGGCAGCAGAAAAGTTGAACGCGGCAAAAACACATGTAAACGTGGTACCACATTTAGCCACATTTACCACATGGATATTTATTCATTTTTTTTGGCCAGAGTATTTTGCACTGACATGGATAATCGCCCAAACACTTAACGCGGTTAGGCCTCATGTACACTACTGCTCCTAAACGTGAGTTTTTTTGCCCTTTTTTTTTTTCCAAAGCCCCCGAACACAACTCAATAAAAGCCTATGTGTCCATGTACATGTAGGCTTTTACCAGAGTTTAGGAGCAGTTAAATGTTCCTCTCCTGAATGCAGAAGAATCACATTCAGGAGTGAAACGCTTTGGCCAAAAACATCAAATGTGGCAAAATATATATAAAAAGTGGCTAAACACTAAAAGGCTAAACTCGAATTTAGGAGCTTTCGGCATTTTTTTGCCAAAGCTAATGAACTCAAACTCCATAAAAGCCATATCGCCATAAAATGTGTCCATGTACACATAGGCTTTTAGCAGAGTTTAGGAGCGGCCGCGTTTAGGTGAGGTTAACCCCTTGACGCCGTCACACAAATATGCGGCCCCACAAAACTGGGCTTTTTTTCTGTGGGGCCGCATATTTGTGTACTTGTCTTTGTGCTGGGAGCATGCTCCCAGCACAAAGACTGCGGTGTCACTGAGAGCCCCGGGTCCAGTTCTAACGATCGGGACCCGGGACTCCCGATTCCGGGTCACATGATCACTGTGATAGCCTCTGTGTACATGTCATATCACTATAATGGAGTACAGGGGAGCTGGGATATACATTACTGTATACACGTCACATCACTATAATGGAGCACAGGGGAGCTGGGATATACATTACTGTATACATGTCATATCACTATAATGGAGTACAGGGGAGCTGGGATATACATACTGTATACATGTCATATCACTATAATATAGTACAGGGGAGGGGGGGATATACATTACTGTATACATGTCATATCACTATAATGGAGTACAGGGGAGCTGGGATATACATTACTGTATACATGTCATATCACTATAATGGAGTACAGGGGAGCTGGGATATACATTACTGTATACATGTCATATCACTATAATGGAGTACAGGGGAGCTGGGATATACATACTGTATACATGTCATATCACTATAATATAGTACAGGGGAGGGGGGGATATACATTACTGTATACATGTCATATCACTATAATGGAGTACAGGGGAGCTGGGATATACATTACTGTGTACATGTCATATCACTATAATGGAGTACAGGGGAGCGGGGATATACATTACTGTGTACATGTCATATCACTATAATGGAGTACAGGGGAGCTGGGATATACATTACTGTGTACATGTCATATCACTATAATGGAGTACAGGGGAGCTGGGATATACATTACTGTATACATGTCATATCACTATAATGGAGTACAGGGGAGCTGGGATATACATTACTGTATACATGTCATATCACTATAATGGAGTACGGGGGAGCTGGGCTATACATTACTGTATACATGTCATATCACTATAATGGAGTACGGGGGAGCTGGGATATACATTACTGTATACATGTCATATCACTATAATGGCGTACGGGGGGGCTGGGATATACATTACTGTATACATGTCATATCACTATAATGGCGTACGGGGGGGGCTGGGATATACATTACTGTATACATGTCATATCACTATAATGGAGTACAGGGGATATACATTACTGTGTACATGTCATATCACTATAATGGAGTACAGGGGAGCTGGGATATACATACTGTGTACATGTCACATCACTATAATGGAGTACAGGGGAGCTGGGATATACATACTGTATACATGTCATATCACTATAATGGAGTACAGGGGAGCTGGGATATACATACTGTCTACACGTCATATCACTATAATGGAGTACAGGGGAGCTGGGATATACATACTGTATACATGTCATATCACTATAATGGAGTACAGGGGAGCTGGGATATACATTACTGTATACATGTCATATCACTATAATGGAGTACAGGGGAGCTGGGATATACATTACTGTATACATGTCATATCACTATAATGGAGTACAGGGGAGAAGGGGAGGATCAGAGAAGAGAGGATCAAACATCCTTTTTTACACAATGTGGAGGGTTAACCCCTTATGTTCCACAGTGAGTATAACAAGCATGCTTTACTGCACAATACAGACTGATTTTACTGTTGTGGGTTTAACAACACTAACACTTTCCTATTTTATCCTAAACTAAAAAAAAAAAAAAAAGGTAATTTAATCTATAGGTATTTCAGGATACCGGTGTCCTTAACCACTTCAAGTTAGGAAACTTTCACCCCCTTCCTTCCCAGGTCAATTTTCAGCTTTCAATGCCATCACACTTTGAATGACAATTGCGCAGTCATGCAAACACTTTACCAATATGAATTTTTTAGCATTTTTTTGAGACCGATAAAAATTTTAATTTTGGTGGATTTATTCACCACTGGGATTTTTATTCTTTGCTATATAAATGAAAAAGTCCAAACATTTTCGAAAAAAAAAAGTGTTTTTCTTATAAAGTTATGCAAATAATAATCTTTCTTCATAAATCTTGGCCAAAATGTATTCAGCTATCTTTTTAGTAAAAAAAATAATAATAATAATAACCCAAAATTAGTTTAACACCAAAAATTATAATTTTTCAAAAATTTTTTTTACAATTTTATTTTTATATATTATTTTTTTCAACATACTGTCACCCTAGCAGTTCAGTGTCACCATAGTGACACTGTACTACTTGTGGGGGGTGATTATTATTTTTTTTTTTTTACACCGATTGCTTTTACACCCATAAAGGCTGTAAAAGCAATAATTTCTCCTTCTCTCTGGCTGCATTCTTGCAGCCATTGTGGAATACTTTGAGAGCTGTGGTTGGTCACAGCTTGTCACATGGTGAATAGCCTTGCACCATGTGACCTCTGTGATCACAGATTTCACTAGTAGTAAGCAATGATATCAGGGAGCGCACACAGGCAGGGAATGTGGGAGGACATTTATAAACAGCCACCCGCTCCTGCACTGCTCCCATCCAGACGTTTATGTACATTGGCCAGACGGGAAGTGGTTAAAGTAACTTTCATAGACATAGCAGCACAGTGGCTAAGTGGTTAGCACATCTGCCTGGCAGTACTAGGGTCACCGGTTCAAATCCCAACCTCGGCACCACCTGCCTGGAGTTTGCATGTTCTCCCTGTGCGGGTTTCCTCTGGGTACTCCGGTTTCCTCCCACACTCCAAAGACATGCTGGTAGGTTAATTGGCTCCTGTCTTTTTTTTTTTTTTTTTTTAATTTAAATATTTATAAAATTTTTCATATTAATACAAAAACCCAAAAAGGGAAATAATTCTCATACAAGTAGACAATTATATAACATTTCTACCTTTCCCTTACTAAAAACTCTTTTCCTTCCCGTCCCACTACCCCCCCTCCCGCCCCTCCTCCCCCCTCCTCCCCCTCTGCAGACTCTAGCCCTTTCTAATCTCTTGAGGCTTATTAATTTTTTTGCTAACATCCTCGTTCATATCTTCCTATATTTCTCTTTCAATCCTGCTCTTTCCCACTTTTCCCATCTCCTGGAATAAACTCTCATCCTATCTTCTTGCATATGGTATGATCTTTCCATTCTACCTATCTGGTTTACTCTATTAATCCAGTCTACCTCCTTCGGTACCTCAGCTTTCCGCCAAAACTTGGGTATCAACCCTTTCGCCGCATTCAAGAAGTACCAAATACCTGAATCTTTATATTTATTTACAGATGTCTCCACATTGTGTAGGAGGCACGTCGTTGGGTCTAACCTATGTCAATTCCAGTTATTTCTTCAATTAATTTAACTATTATCTTCCAAAAAGCCTGGATTTTCGGACATTCCCACCATATGTGAAACACCGTGCCTATCTCTCCACATCCTCTCCAACACATATTTGAGTTTTCCCCATTCATCTTGTGCTCTACACTCGGTGTAATGTGCCATCGTGTCACACACTTATAATTAACCTCAACCTCTCTCATACTAACATTATCGTGTATCAATCTAAACATCTTTCTCTGTCTATCTTCATCAAACCCAACTCCCATATCCCTTTCCCATTTTGTCATAAAAATTAACTTTGTGTTTGTGTCTAATTCTGTGAGTATTCTATACACTTTTGAGATACCGTGCTTCCCATCCCTTCGTGTCTCTAACAACCTTTCAAACATATTCCACTCCCGTTTTATTCTCAGGGGTTTTGGTAGATTTCCAATAAAACTTTTCAATTGATGATATTTCCACTCATCTATTCTAATAAAAATATCTCCCTTCTTCTCTATTAACTCTATAAGTGATCTCAATTCTCCCTCCACCAAAACATCTCTCAATTGGGTATCCTCCTTTCTAAACCATCTCCCTGATATCTTATTTTTTCCTGGGGGGGAAGTACTCAGTATTTGTGAGAGGCATTAATATAGAATTAAATTCCCATTTCATGTTTTTGTGTAAATTGTCCCATACCCTAAAGACATTTAAAGTGTAGATACTTGTGCTTTCTTTAATTCCCCTGAACTGTGGTGGAACCCATATCATCTGACTCAATCTATTGCCACTAAGATCATTTTCAATTGTTACCCAACTTTTCCCCTTATGGTTAAATGTCCAGTCATATATTCTTGCTAAAACCACTGCTTTATAGTATCTCTTGACATCTGGTAGGCCCAATCCCCCTTTCTCTTTAGTCCTACTCAATGTTTCATATGCTATTCTAGGTTTTTTATTCTTCCAAATATATCTTGTTAACATTTTTTTCATTATCTTAAAGAAGGCTTCTGGAATTTTAATTGGTACCATTTGAAATCTATACAGTATTTTAGGCATAATTACCATTTTGACTAGGTTTATACGTCCTATCCAGGATGGATTTCCTCCTTCTAGTCTTTTTAAATCTTCCCTGATCTCATTTATCAAAGAGATATAATTTAATCTATACAAATGCTTAGATGAGGCAGTGAGTTTTATTCCTAGGTATTTTATCTCTTTTTCTCTCCATATAAAGGGGAATTCTTTTTGTAGTTTTTCTTTTTCATTCTTTGGTATATTAATATTCAGGATCTCTGTTTTCGTTGGATTAATTTTTAAATTTGATAGTTCACCATACTCCTTCAGAATCTTCATTATATTTGGGAGAGTTATTCGGGGATTCCCCACATAGAACAATAAGTCGTCCGCATAGGCCGCTACTCTATGTTCTATGGATTCTATCTGAATTCCCTTTACCGATCCACTATTTCTTATTATTGACAACAGAGGTTCGAGTGACAATACATATAGCAGAGGGGGCAGTGGACAGCCCTGTCTTGTACCATTAGACATTCCGATGGGTTCTGATCTCTCCCCATTTACCGTGATGATTGCAGTAGGCTCCCTATATAATTTACTTATCCACTCTCACATTCTATCACCTATCCCCAGCACTTTTAAGTTGTCCATCATAAAGCCCCAGTCCACTCTATCAAATGCCTTTTCTGCATCAATTGACAAGAGCACCACCGGGGCTTTCCCTTTTCTACTTTTCTGAATAAGCATCAGGGTTCTCAAGCCGTTATCTCTACCTTCTCTCCCCGGTACAAAGCCCACCTGGTCTCCATGGATCCATTCAGGCATCAGATCCCTCAACCTGTTTGCTAACACCTTTGCATACCGTTTAGTGTCTGTGTTCAATAATGAGATAGGTCTATAGCTGGAGCACTGAGATGGATCTTTTCCCTCCTTGTGAATAAGTACTACATGGGCCTGTAGGGATTCTCTCCTCACTTCCATCCCACCTCCCAGAGCATTCATATATTTCTCCAACTTGGGTAGCAGTACTTCACTAAATTTCTTATAGTACTTAACTGTATATCCATCCGGGCCTGGGCTTTTTCCCCCCCCATGTGCTTCTTAATGCTATTTTAATTTCTTCCTGGGAGATTTCTGCGTCTAGGGAGTTCAACTGTGCTTCACTTAGTTTTGGTAATCCCGCATTTTTTAAGTATGTCATCTTTTTTTCATTAATTCCCTCTTGGGCTTCTTTTAGGGGGCCTTGGGGGCTAATATTATATAACTTTTTGTAATACTCCGTAAACACTTTAATAATCTCTTTATTTGAGTGGACCAACTCCCCCTTTGAACTTTTTATCTTTTCTATATAGTTCCTATTTTTCTTTTTATTCAAAGCTCTCATTAGATATCTTCCTGGTCTGTCCCCCCATCTATATCTCTCGTTCAAAACCCTGTTGTATACTCTTCTCTTCTCCTCATCCATCAACCTCTCTAGCTCATCTTTTTTATCCGATAACCTCTGTCTCGTATCTTTTGTTATTTTCTTCTTATGGATCTGCTCCAAGTCCAATATTTCTTTTAAGAGCCCACTGACCCTCTCTCTTCTTTCCTTTTTCTTCCTTGCTCCCGCCGCAATCAAGATTCCTCTTATGAATACCTTATGGCTTTCCCAGACTGTAGCTATCGATACTTCCTCTGTTTCGTTCTCCTTAAAGTATACCTTAATCTCTTTCTCGATTTTCTGAACTACATCCTCATCCAGAAGAAGACCCTCATTTAACCTCCACCCTAATCCTCCCGTCCACCTTCTTCCCCATCCCATTTTCATTACAACCGGAGCATGGTCCGAGAACGTCCTTGTCTCTATGTCAATTTTAACCAGATGATCTATAAATTGATGGTCTATTAAGATGTAATCTAATCTCGAGTATATCTCATGTGCATTAGAGAAGAAGGTATAGTCTCTGTCTTTCATATGCTTTATTCTCCAAGTGTCCACTAGTTGATATTCATGCATCACTTTTTTCAGAGCTCTCAGAGACCTACTCCCCTCTCTTTGCACGGAAGAGGTATTATCCTTTTGTGGGTCCATACAGAAATTTAGGTCTCCAGCTACTATCAGGCGCCCTTTTTTAAATTCCATTAATTTTTTCAGCAGACCCTTCATATACATCTCCGGGTTTTTATTAGGGCAGTATATATTGGCTAAAGTACACTCAATCCCCTGGAGTCTACCTTTTAAGAATAAAAACCTCCCCTCCAGGTCGGTTCTTCTATCCTCCAGCTCAAATCTCATATTCTTTGCAAAACCTATTGCAACCCCTTTTGCTCTTTTAATTGGAGAATCTGCATAGTACCATGTTGGGTAGTGTTTGGATTTCAATTTCACGTTTGCCTCTATCTCAAAATGCGTCTCCTGTAAAAATACCACTGACGTAGCCCTATGATGTAACTCATTAAACAACCTAAATCTCTTCCCTGGACAACTCAACCCGTTCACATTATAGGTTATAAACTGTATTTCTTCCATCATTCCCAATTAACTCCATCTCTCTTCCAGATTGCCTCTTCCTCTTTATCCCTTCTGTCATGCAGAGTATTGACCCAATACCTCCTCCCCTCCCTCCCTCCCACCCAACTCTCGTCCCCTCCCTCCCCCCCTTCCCCCACCCCTTTTTAGGCTTGTAAAGTGCCTACTAATCATTTGTGGGATCATTCCCACCCTTGATTTAAGACTTTGGGGTTGACCTCCGCCCATGGGCGGCTCACCTCTCCTCCATCCTCCCCAGTTTACCTCTCTCTAAAAATTTGACTCAGAAAAAAAAAAAGATGAAATCAGTCCAGAAGAAATACCCTATTTTCAGAAGGGGGTGGGTGGGAAATGAGGAGAGTGGAAGGGAGAGAAAAAAAAAAATTCGAGTCTCTATTTCTCCCCTCCCTCTCTCCCCCGCCTCAAACCGCCCCCTCTTCTTCCCCTAACCCACAGCCAGTCCTCTTTTCTTATATCTTCTAATTCTCCTTTTTCTTCTTCCCATCCTTCTATTTCCATTCTTTGCAAGTCCAATCTCTCACAAAAGACTCTCAGTTCCTCTGGAAATCTCAGATAGGCTGTGACTCCGTTTCTCCATCCAATTAGGCATTCTGGGGTTCCCCATCTATACTGCACCTTCTGCTTTCTCATTTGTTCCAATAAAGGTCTCAAGGATCTTCTTCTCCATAGGGTCTCTGATGTTAAGTCCGCATAGATTTGGATATCTAAATCTCTATATTTAATTATTGATCTTCCTTTAATCTTCCTCCAAATCTTAT
Source organism: Staurois parvus (assembly GCF_062004578.1). NCBI lineage: Eukaryota > Metazoa > Chordata > Amphibia > Anura > Ranidae > Staurois > Staurois parvus. Next base: position 1,816,324 of record NW_028317882.1, read on the forward strand.
CTTTGTCCCCAGATTTTTGAAATTGAACAACTGTATCCCTCGGTCTCTCCTTCCCCATGATCTGTTTTAACTTTCCTGTTCTGAACACTCCATCCAGATTAATCACTTCTGATTCCGCTCTATCCATTATGGAGTTTAGAATTTTACTAACTAGTTCATACAGCGATTCCCCTTTTACAGACTCTGGGATTCCTCGTACCCTAAGATTACTCCTTTCTTTATTCTCTTGAACCTCCATCCTATAAAGAAGTTTTTTCTGAATAAAGTCCATATTTATTATCTTCCTTTCTAGTTTAACAATGGTTTGGGCCTGATTTTTAACTTTCTCCTCTGTTTCCTCCACTCTTAGCAACAGGTGCCCCAAATCATTCCGAATAGATGTCATTTCTTGCTTTATCATTTTCTCCAGACTTTGAAACATTTCTGTCATCTCTTTTTTATTTGGTACATGTAGTTCACCCTCAGGTTCGTTTTTCTCCCGCCTTTCCACCGTTTGTTGACTACAGCTGCTATTCATGTCCAGTGATAATCTAGGGTTACTTCCCAGACTGATTTCCATTTCACCCTTTTCACTAGTATCTTGGGGCCTTTCTGGAGTACTATTTCCTTGAGTAGTATATTTCTTGATCGTTCCCGTTTGGGACCCTTTGAGCCCTGCTCCTTTAATTCCTTTATTCTTCATGTCCTCTATGGGTCTTGTTTTCTTCTATGACCCCTTATACAAATGTAAGTCATATGTCTATGGCTTGTTAACCCAGCCTTGCCTTGCTATTTTTCCTTTTATTTTACTTTTCTGTGTCTCCTTATTCCTCTTCTCTTCTCCACCTCTTCTTGACCCTTGGGAATCCCCCCTCATCTCTTTCACCTTTTTCCTCCCCTCTGCCACAGGAGATTATAGTACACACACACAATATTCCAGTATGTAAAAAGCCCCAGCCGCTCTCACTCACCCATCTCTTTACTTGTAAGAGGCTCTGGTCGTCGGGTAGAGGGCCTTTCTCAGTCCCAGGGGGATTCCTCCGGGTCTCCTTTGGCCTCTCGGTCACCTGGAGGTCATCACAAGGCTACAGGCTGCTTCTCACAATTTTCCAGGGTCCAGGGCCAGTCTGCACGCCGGGGAACGAGGCTAGGAGTGAGCCGGCACTTCCCTCTCTGCTCGGGATGCCGGCCGGTCTCACCTCCTCCCAGAGATCCTCCGCGGCTTGTCACATGGTCCCGCCACGTCTCCTCGTCTCCCGGCTGACCCGGCTCCTGCCTCTCTTCACGGGCCACTCAGCTCCCCTGCTCTCCGGCCTCTCCTGCTCGGCCCACCTAACTCCGGTGAGTCTGCCCCTTCATTTTTTTGTTTCCGAGGGTCCCTGGGAAGGATGGAAAGCGGAGCCTAGCAGAGTGCTAGTGCCTCACGCTCTCCTCGACTGCCATGTTCGGGCTCCTCCCCCTCCCCGGATGTCCCTAATTGGCTCCTGTCTAAATTGTCCCTAGTATATGTATGTATGAATGTAAGGTAGGGACCTTAGATTGTACACCCCTTGAGCGTTAGGGACTGAGGTGAATGTACAATATATATGTAAAGCACTGCATAAATTGATGGCGCTATATAAGTACCTGAAATAAATAAATAAGGATCTTTCATAGACCAGAGTTTAAAAACTATATATTTTTATATAATCATGCGAAGAAGATAGATAAATGTAAATAATCATATTAAAGTGCGTAATGTTATGACACGAGCAGCCAGGGGCGGACTGACAACTCATGGGGCCCCCGGGCAATAGTGGATCATGGGGCCCCTGTGTCCTTGCCCAAACTCAAAAAAGCCTATGAAAAAGGTACAAGGGGCATCTCATGGGGCCCCCTACTGACCCCGGGCCCTCGGGCAGCGCCCCAGTTTCCAAATGGTCAGTCCGCCCCTGCGAGCAGCCATATGTAGTCATTGCATTCCTGATGATCTTCTTATCTCACAAATTAGAGCGGTCTGATTAAAAACAACTGGATCAACTGTGGGTATAGGATTGTTTATATAGAGGTTATCTATTTGTTGATGTAAAATAGTCACAATGCATCTTGGTAACAAAAGGCCATGTCATCTTTTTCTAGACTAGTGGTTGTCTAATCACAAAGTCAAAGGACTGCACGTAATGTTGAGTTTAGGTAATGCAAGAGAGGACTGTCACAGACTGCATACATACTGGATGAAATGAAGGTTGGAAACTGAGCATGCCACAGGTTTGGTTGGAGAAATGCCGCAGAAGACAGAAAGGGAGTAGGGACATAATTCACCAGACTAGCAGAGGTCACTACTATTACCTCCGTACAAAGCAATACTCCCGCCTCCGGCCACTGTGGTCCAAGTACCAAAGGACCACATTTGACCCTTGAGCTGTAGGTTGGACACCAGGAGTCTAGGGTGTTACAAAATAAGCCGATAATCCATTTAATGTTACTTAGTAAATCTAGGGTATGACTTATTGATTCACATTGATTCAGTGTCATTTTTAATAAAATCCATTTCAGTTTCATAGCTACAGAAGAGATATTCTGCGTTTTTTATCTACCCGAATGTTTTTTTTTTTTTTGTCTATAGGTTTCCAAGTACTTAGAAATAAGATACTTTCTCATTAAAGCAACAAACCCAGCAGTTGCAAAACGCCAGCAATACACCATAATTATTTAGTTAGGTGAGGCAGGTTGGGTCATACAAGGTCAGGTATAAGTAAGAAAAGGAAGTCACAGAACACGCCATGCACACAGTCAAATTCCTGCTGTATATGTTTTGGAACTGTTCACAGTAAAACGAGTATTTGGGAGGCATTATTTGAGAATGAAAAGCATGCTCCATCTATTTTCTGCTTTCAAGTGTTTTATAATTAGTGTTTTATGCTAATTATAAATCATTCAACAGAGGCTAGATATCACACAATTGCATTTCTTTGAAGCACCAAATTCCACAGCTACACCAAAGGAATAATTCTATAAAGTTATTTTTTTTTTAGTCAGTTGATAAATCGCATTTATATACCCAGTTTCTCATTTAGTTTTATTATATCTTCCAATTTTCCAAATTAAAACAGGAAATTATGCTACAGCCTTCCCCGATTTTACCTAGTCATACCTTTAAGTATATCTAAAGCAAAAACTTTGATTTTAAGGCCCAGTCACACTGTTGCAATAATGTGTTACCGCAGCTTATGGTCACGTGTGTTATGTGGGTTTGTGCGATGGCATGCCATTTATTCTTAATGACACCCAAAGCAGCATCCCTGTGCATATACCTTGCAGTGCAACACATGGTTACACAGAGCTGTTCATTGTGCTGTGCTGCATTACAAAAAATGGAGCAGGTGCATTGTGTCTCCATTCTGGCAGTACATTGAAATAAAAGCAGCCTGCACAGTGGCTTATTGTCTAGCATGCCTACCTTACAGCACTAGGGTTTGAATCCCAAATGGGAAATTCCACACTCCTGTCAATTTAATTCGCCCTTTGATAATTCATGCTTTGCTGGGGTTTTTTTTGCCTTCCTCTGGATCAACTGTGGGTATAGGATAACTTTTTTTTTTCTATTGTTGAACTGGATGGACTTTTTCCTTTTTTCAGCCAGACTAACTATGTAATTATATAGTATGCATGCATGTGAAGTAGGAACCTTAGATTGTAAGCTCCTTGGGGTTAAGGACTAATGTGAATGTACAATATCTACAGTCAGGTCCATAAATATTGGGACATCGACACAATTCTAACATTTTTGGCTCTATACACCACCACAATGGATTTGAAATGAAACGAACAAGATGTGCTTTAATTGCAGACTGCCAGCTTTAATTTGAGGGTATTTACATTCAAATCAGGTGAACGGTGTAGGAATTACAACAGTTTGCATGTGTGCCTCCCACTTGTTAAGGGACCAAAAGTAATGGGACAATTGACTTCTCAGCGGTTCCATGGCCAGGTGTGTGTTATTTCCTCATTATCCCAATTACAATGAGCAGATAAAAGGTCCAGAGTTAATTTCAAGTGTGCTATTTGCATTTGGAACCTGTTGCTGTCAACTCTCAAGATGAGATACAAATAGCTGTCACTATCAGTGAAGCAAGCCATCATTAGGCTGAAAAAACAAAACAAACCCATCAGAGAAATAGAAAAAACATTAGGCGTGGCCAAAACAACTGTTTAGAACATTCTTAAAAAGAAGGAACGCACCGGTGAGCTCAGCAACACCAAAAGACCCGGAAGACCACGGAAAACAACTGTGGTAGATGACCGAAGAATTCTTTCCCTGGTGAAGAAAACACCCTTCACAACAGTTGGCCAGATCAAGAACACTCTCCAGGAGGTAGGTGTATGTGTGTCAAAGTCAACAATCAAGAGAAGACTTCACCAGAGTGAATACAGAGGGTTCACCACAAGATGTAAACCATTGGTGAGCCTCAAAAACAGGAAGGCCAGATTAGAGTTTGCCAAACGACATCTAAAAAAGCCTTCACAGTTCTGGAACAACATCCTATGGACAGAGGAGACCAAGATCAACTTGTACCAGAGTGATGGGAAGAGAAGAGTATGGAGTAGGAAAAGAACTGCTCATGATCCTAAGCATACCACCTCATCAGTGAAGCATGGTGGTGGTAGTGTCATGGCGTGGGCATGTATGGCTGCCAATGGAACTGGTTCTCTTGTATTTATTGATGATGTGACTGCTGACAAAAGCAGCCGGATGAATTCTGAAGTGTTTCAGGCAATATTATCTGCTCATATTCAGCCAAATACTTCAGAACTCATTGGACGCCGCTTCACAGTGCAGATGGACAATGACCCAAAGCAGACTGCAAAAGCAACCAAAGAGTTTTTTAAGGGAAAGAAGTGGAATGTTATGCAATGGGCAAGTCAATCACCTGACCTGAATCCGATTGAGCATGCATTTCACTTGCTGAATACAAAACTGAAGGGAAAATTCCCCAAGAACAAGCAGGAACTGAAGACAGTTGCAGTAGAGACCTGGCGGAGCATCACCAGGGATGAAACCCAGCGTCTGGTGATGTCTATGCGTTCCAGACTTCAGGCTGTAATTGACTGCAAAGGATTTGCAACCAAGTATTAAAAAGTGAAAGTTTGATTTATGATTATTATTCAGTCCCATTACTTTTGGTTCCTTAACAAGTGGGAGGCACATATGCAAACTGTTGTCATTCCTACACCGTTCACCTGATTTAGATGTAAATACCCCCAAATTAAAGCTGACAGTCTGCAGTTAAAGCACATCTTGTTCGTTTCATTTCAAATCCATTGTGGTGGTGTATAGAGCCAAAAATGTTAGAATTGTGTCGATGTCCCAATATTTATGGACCTGACTGTAAATAGCAGCAGCACTATATAAATACTGTGAAAAAAACACTTAGTAATGGTTCACATATATGCAGATTGGATTCTGATTGAACTGCATCCAATCCACAAGACATATGAAAAAACATTGCTTTGTATGGTACCTGTTCACAAATGTCCAATGTACTGGCAGTGCAGATTCAATGCAGACTGAAAAAAAAAAAAAAAAAGAGTCATGTCCGATTTCTGAGCAGTGCTTTCAGGGTTCAGGTGCGGATTACAGGCCATCGACTTCTATGGAAACCGTTTCTAAACCGCATATATGTGAACAGGAAAAAATCCTGACCTAATCCTGTCCTGAACCTGATGCATACCTAACCTGAACCACTGAACAACTACTGTATCAACTAGCTCTGAAACCTGATCTTCAATCTGCACCACACGTGTGAATCAGCACATATACAATCAATAAATGTAAGGAATAAGTGGTGTAAAAGCTGAATAAAGCTCTGCAAGCTGCATACAGTTTCTAGAAGTTGAAAAAATCTTTAAAGACTGAAACAATATCTAATGAAACATTCCGATGTAAATTAAGTAGTCTTCTTAAAAAAAGAAAAAAAAAAAAAAACCACAATGCATAAAGCAAACTATAACTGCAAAGATCACATCACCATAAAAGGTATGCATATGCTATAAGCAGTGCCATTGTTTCTTGCTAAATACCATATTCGAACTGATGCAGTTATATACTGATGCATGCAGCCCTGAAGACAAATAACTCACTTCCCTCATCATGAACCACAACAACATTTCAGTTTTCCTTCAAGCAATATACCAGGATATAATGAAAGTACTGTTGGTGTAGTAGTCATAGGTGGCTATTCCTAAATGTACACATACTGCATCTGTATGTTTATCTATCTATCTCAGTCATAGGGTATTAAAATATCACTTACAGATTTAAAAATGCATTTAAAAAGGAACTTCACTCCCCCCCACCAGCTTCAGGCTTGTATAATGCAGAACTTACATACTCACCCTTCCAGTGAATACAGCTTTGCCCTGCTGTGATCTGTTGCACACCTGTTTCACATTGGATCCCACACTGCCATCTTGGCTGCTGACATCACCAGATGCTGGGTGCTTGGTTCCGGCATCCCAGCCCCTTGATGAGGTGCCGCCTGGGCCACCCACCTCTAGCCGCATGAATGGAGCATGATACAACCTGGAATATGTGACAAGCACATTCCAAAAAGGCTTCAGAGCAAAGACATTATTATGGCCTAGGCCAGAAAGTTTGACATTGTGGAGCAAGAGGGGAGTGAAATAATGGCTTGATGAGTGAAGTTCTACTTTAATTCTAATAAGCAATAAGATAAATTAGTAAGTGAAATTACAAAATGTAACAACTAAAAGTAAACACCATACAGTCTCAGGAGAATTAAAAATGTTATAAACAATCCAAGATGTGTTAAGATAAATATATAAAAAAAGGATCCCCAGTAGTTCCTGGTCACAGTCTGCTTAGCAGCTGGTAGCCTTCCAGATGCATCACAAGAGGTGGACATCATCAAGCTTTCTCGCCCTCACCTATCATGCATTCTCACCCTCACCTATCCAGCTCTTGGACTTGCTGGAAAGAAAAGGAGGAGGGACCTTAATGACATTAATCTCCCAATATGCATCTTGAAGCCCTATGCAAGTTTTGACCAGGAGTTGCTGGGGATACAACATTTTACATTTATCTTTTGAGAACTTTATTTATGACAAGAGGGAGGCCATTAAAAATAGTTGGAGATGAGCTTTAACATTTATACTGTACATCGCATTGCATTCTTTGCTGACCTAAAAAAGTGCTAGTGTTGCTTCACTGTGTCTGGTTTCAATATCTTCTAAGTCATTGACCTGGAATAAGAATGCAGTTTGTTCGGATCAAATACTCAGAAAATAATGAACCTACTGGATAAGTACGACATCGATAAAGCTAGGCTTTTTTTTAGAAGGAGAGGTTAGCAATGGCAACATACCTATTTCTCTCAGTACAGGCTTAGATTTCCTTTAAGCAAGGACCTAATATTAATAGGTCATCATATTTAGGATCTCCTGTACTATTAAAAGCTGCAGCAAGTACCACCAACCTAAAACCAAGTGTGATCAACTTAGATGTTTTTGCTGGTACTGCACTCACAGTCTACAATGGATGATTATCCTACCTGTCTGTATGTCACATGAGTGTGGATCTTTTGTTACCATTCCAAGATTTCCCATTCCATTACAGCCAGTACATAGTTTGTCATCTCTAAATTGGCTTTGGGATCCAATAGGAAATAATCTTTAGTATGAGTAGGCATAACTTCAAGAGTACCAGAGTACCTCAAGCAAATCCATTTTGTTGTAAAAATTGATGCGTGGTCAACTGACAAATGACTTGGAAGCATTTCATTTTGTGTTTATAGTATGATAACAGACAAATTGCAAGCACTATTTTGTCTATTTGAAAACTTATAGGCATACCTTCCAAGTTGGAACATTTAATTCTTGCCCTTGAAGTGCAAGAACTCTGGCCCAAATCTAACCCTATCTGGTCAAAGCCATAGGCAGTTGAAAAAACCCTGCTTTTGCATATGTCAAGAATCTTGTATGGTTCACCAAGATAAAAACATTAGGGAAGGATTTAATTATACCATCCCAGGCAACGCTGATACTAAGCAATAAAGGAAGAATTAACCACTTACTGACCACTGCAAGTATATATACATGTCCCGTAAGCAAGTGGTTAATCCAAGTACATGGCTGTAGCTGTTGCCATGAGCTTGGTGTCTTTTTTTTTTTTTTTACAGCTAGTGATCAGCTTTTTAGTATACGAGATTCGGGTAACTCTACAGCCACCCCATCACTTTTAGATGGGCCAACTCCCGCTGCCACCCATGATGGTTCCTTGCTTTTGCATTCCTTTGGGGAGCTCGGGACCATTATATATGTTTCACACAGTGGAGGTGGTGGAACATCTGTTTCCCGATCTCCTTTCGTGACTAATGAAGCCTAAAGCACCGATAATTTATTCACTTCCGATTTCAGAGCGGTCATTCCCTGGGTACTCCATCCAAGGAATCGGCTATTTAAACACTATATGTCAATCTCCTCCATGACTAATAAAGCCTAACACACCGATAATTTAGTCACTTCCGATTTCAGATCGGTCATTCCCTTACTACTCCATCCAGGGAATCAGCTATTGAAGCACTACATGTGCTTTTTAGCTGCACTGGAGGGCATATTGGGGGGTTTAACAGATCCCTGATGTCTCCATAAAGAGTACCTGTCACCTGCCCGAAGCTTTATGGGGCTTGTTAGCCCCAGGACTCAGATAGAAATTACTTTAACGTTCTCCCCACATTTGTTCTCCCGACAGCTCATTTAAAAATTACAGCAAGGCATGCTGTAAGTCAATGGTAGCTAGTTTCCATCCACCTTCTGCCCAGGGCTCCACCCACACCAGATTATAAAAGGGCACAGTAATCCACCCACTAACATCACCAGGGTGTGGTCTCTCTAAAAGGACACTTCCACCTGCCTACATACTTGTTACAGGACAGGAACTCAGTTTAAATAAAGCTTATCCAAGAAGCTAGAATTATAACCCGAACTGAAATGGCGGCATATGCATTTTTTTCTACACTGGTTTTCCTAAAGGATATCTAAACGCAAGGACAAACAATATATTGCAGGTCATCGGTCCTTAAATGTGGTGGCTGCATTAGTTTTTATTTTCACGCTATGAATCTTTGCATCACCTATAGAAAATTTGTGTTTTATCTTGCGGGCTGAACTGAATACACAAACAATGTCATCTTCCTTCTGTAAAGTACTAATCCCCCCCCCCCCCCATGAAGAAAGGAAGACATATTTGAAGCCCAGCCTGGATTGATACAGTAAAGTGAGTAAGTGTAGCCACATTAAGACAGGAACTGTGATATCAGTAGAATTATCAGGTCAAACTAAATGGGAAAAGAAAGAAAAGGAATAGAAGGGAAGAAACAAAAATCTAAACACTGGTAAGCTGCAATATATTCACACTTTAGGGGTGTGTTTGAAGCATGGCATTGCAATGTATGTATTTCCATGTACTTTTCCATGCCCTGCCTTGGGTCTTTTGTGGAGAGAAACCAAAGAAAGGACTGGTAAAGGGAAAGAACAGGAGAGATAGCAAGGGAGGCAAGAAGTTCCCTCATTCTCTTTTAATTGTGTAAAAACCACACAACATTTTAGGTCTCTTGCACATATATGTTTGTAGCCAAGTATGTTTTTTTTTTCTCTTTATGTAGAGATGAATGCAGGTGCTTTGCGGTCTATGGGAAAATGCAGACAGCTGCTTATACTGTAGGTCCATAATGCAACAAGATGTTCGGAGAAAAAAAAAATCTGAGTATGAGCACAGTAATTTATACGTATTTGTGTGCTTATATGCCTAAATTGCAACACTGGTAGAGGAGGATGAAGAAGAATTTTAGAAGTGTATATGCATATGTATGCGTGTATACCTGAGGTCTGTACAGAACATAACTTGCATTTTTTTTTTTACTCAGGATCTTATACCAACCTCTGCCATCAAGATCCCGCATTGAAACATCAGTGAATTATTACTTATGTGTGCAAGGGGTCTCATCCTTTTTCCCAGGGATGACCAGGGATCATTTAGCAGCCTATCAATCCCTCCTGCTCAGAACCATATGTTTTATCTATGGTGGCCATACATGCTTTGATATTATTATTTGATCGATGCGCAATTTGACCAAAACAATTAAAAGATAAGTTCAGTTTTTAGGGTGGATTATGCAACATGTTCCCTAGATTGTAAACTCTAATGAGAAGGGCCCTCTGTTTCCTCTTGTACCAAATTGTATTGTAACTGTAATGTCTACCTTCATTTTGTAAAACTGTTGGCGCTATATAAATCCTGTATAATAATAATAACGTTCCCGCTCCTGCAGCAGCTCCAAGCCCTTTGTGTGACAGAAGTACAGGGAGAAGTTCCCAGTACTAGCTGTCACTTTTATAAAAAAGAGCACGGCCATGCAGAGTTCTGTGAATTAATCAACTACATGTACCAACGTGTTTGCTTGTTGGCTTGTAGTTCCCAATGACCTACCACTGCGCTGTTGAGCGCTCTGGTGGTTCATTGATTGTCAGTGTGAAACTGGCTGCCTGGACAGCTCACACTGACAGGACACAGGCGTCTGCATGGCACCAGCGATCTACTGATCGCTGGTGCAATGCTTTCCAGGTTCCTAAAAAAAAAAAAAAAAAAATTATTATTTTTTTTTTTTTTTAAAGATGAACCTTAGATTCCTTTACATCTGCAAACAATCAAATGGCCTTAATTTCCAATTTGAATGATTTTTACCTCAAATGTGATCAAACTGAGCCAATCATCCAGGGTGGAAAATGATCAATCGTTTTGCACCCAAACACTTTGTTCATGAATATGATTGTATTAGGAGATTGCAAATTACCATTGTAGCTTAACTATCAATCTAAACCCACAAGTGTGGTATATCAATCAACTGGGTTGTTGGCTATGGGAAGAGATTAGAAAAGGAATAGATTTTTTAATCGACGCGTGCATAGACAGTTCTGTGTTCATATTGCAAGCCAAATAACATTTGATACGTCTACAAAATTCCACAGGTAATAAAGGGGATCTGATACAGAATTTCTCTGCATGTTGTAATTCTCCACATGTTTGGCATAGGATCATATTCTTGCCTGGAAGTATAAAAGCACACTTAATTGTTTTTTTTTCTCTTTCTCCTATATTTAGAAATCTTTCCTAAAAAGGACATTGCTCATACCTTAATATGTTATTGTTGGTTCTGAAAATTCAGCTTCTAGAATAGAAACTTTCAGCTATAAGAACAGTTAATGAATTAAATGATGTACAATAAGATGCTCACAAAACAAAGGCTTTTAATACAAATCTGGCAACACATAGCCTTACAGAAATAACAAAACAAGCCAAACATGTTAGCGTTAAATGCAACTAAACATTCAGTACAAGTAACAAGCAGAAATGCGCAGAAAACTGAATAAACTTAACCAGGAACAGAAAATAGGAGTAATGAAGGCCCTAACATGACAATAGCAGAGATTGACTCATTTCTATTGCTAAATAAAAAAAAGTCAGTTAGATTTTAGGATTATTTTCTTTCCCTTGTTCTTCTGTTAAAGCGGAATTCCTGCATACACCTACCTTTCCTGTAAATTGTCCCTAACACCTACGCTAACTAACCTATGTAAGAAAGAGGTATATACTTACCTATTTTCAGGCCACTCTGGTCTGGTCATGTGATACATTTAACAACCTATGCTGAAATCATCAAAACTCACATTATGTCACACATACATCCCATGTTGTAGTGTTGTTTAGGCCAACTAACATGCTACCAGCTATCTGTAGCAAAACCCCCATAGGGTCCGTTGGTAATAGCTAGTTCTTCCCAAACTTCAGTCTATGGAATATCTTTTTGAAATGAACTGCTTGAAAAACGTTAAAGAGGCTAGGGCATAATATACTCCAAAACACTGCTCTAACAAGGGGACATTCTTCTCTAGCCCCACACTTCAGGAGACTGCTGAGGATAGGGGAATAATCAGTATTCTGAGACCCCATGAGAGCTGTCACCTCCGTGATGGCACAAGCCCCGACTGACTCCGACAAGACCCAACCCCCCTTTTCAAATCCTGTAAGACCACCCCACACTGATGCGTATTTCAATCAAGTAAGTAACCACCCCCCTTTTCTCTTGCTTAGACTCACACCCAAATTACACTCTCCGCCTCATCTGCACGCCCCAGTCATGCTGGCCCTCCCTTATAGCTTCGCTCAGTCCAGGCCTTGACTTGAGAGCTGTCTCAGTCCAAGCTATCTTCTGGCACTTACATCCCAAGACTACAGTCAACCAGGGATCACAACTCCGGGTCAGTACTCACAAGTTCTCAGGGTCAGTACTCACAAGTTCTCAGGACAGCTGCACAACTTCCGGCTTCCTCTGGACATGGTCCAGTGAGGGAGACAATTCTTCTCCAGACCTGATCCCTTATGATGAAGTCCCAAAGCCACCTCATCAGAAGATCACTTTAGGCCCTCAGCTCTGCCATAGACAAGATCTAAATGAACAGCTACACCATCCACAGACTTCCTCAGGAAGCAACAGCCCCAGAGGCTTTGGAAGCCTCCCTACCAAGGAAAGAACAATCTCTCCAGGGCTCCAGACCCTTTATTACCATCCCAGCCACCTTCTGGACACTCCTCTTAAATTGACCTCACTCCCATTAGTTGCTCCAATTGCCACTGATGCCTCCAAAAATATCTTTACAACAACTGGGAAGAGCATGTGGGTCCTATATTGAGGAATAGTGTCATGGCAGATTGGAGTAGAAGTAATGTTTATAGATACTGAAGGGGGTTGATTGAGGGGTAAGCTAAAGTGCCACAGCTACCGGAAATTGGCCTGAGTTCCCAGGACAGCAGTACTAAGACAGGGAGGGGCAGTAATAGTAGACAGTAAGGCTATGTTGCATTAACACATACAAAAAGGTGCAAATACTGACAGGAGAAGAGGGCGAAGTCAACAGAGGGAAATCCAAAACTGAATGTACTAAAGACAAGAAGGAAGGGCAGATGGGGACAGCGAGATCCTAGCCTTGCCCACACTAATTAACAATAAAAGGTGTTTTATCACTATTTGCATTTGTGTATCAATGTTGATTCAATACTTGTTCTGGTGACAAAAGGAAATAGGGGAGAAGTAATCTCTTTAATTAAGCTACAGGCAGCAGTAGAAACCAGCCAGGGGTTCTATTCATTTTCCTATTCATTCCAAAACTTCAAAAACGTTTTGACTGGAGTTAGGCTTTAATAATTCCTGCCCTGAACATTTGCAGGATTGACAAATGGTGTGTTTAAAAAAATACAAGATGAACTGATATACAAGGATCACAGGGTTGTTGTCTCAGTCACTTGGGCAGTTAGTCACATGTTAACTCATTCATCTTGGCACTTATACAATAATACATTATATATTCACTACAGTCTAGCCAAACATTTCTTTTTGGAATTAAACATTTCCAGTTAGAGCGGTTCTGGATGACGGTGCCTCATGTTACAATGTTATTACTAATGTTCTTGTAAATAGTAAGCCATAAATAGGCTTAACCAAGGTAAACAAGTCAGGGGATCCACTTAAAATCCAGGCTTTAACTACAGTCTAATAAATTACCACTCCATTCCCACTAAACAGCATTGATGAAGGTATTTTCCCTGCTGGCTATTGTATTAGGACAGCTGGCATTGCAGCTGTCTGAATGACTGCTTCCGATTGGATGCAGTCATTGTTTGGCTGACAATGTTCCCCCTGGCGCCTTAGATTTTTCAATCAAATTTTGTTGAAGCAAGTTGTGCTAACAAATCCACCCACTACTCAAATTTTGTCCAAGATTTGAGTTGTATATGTCAGTCTTAGCTTCTTCATTGTACTCAGCTTGATTGATTAACTCCTTGGCACCGAGTGCACACTGAGCCTTGGCACCAAGGGGCTGCATATTTGCGTACCCAATGTAAACAGATGCGCCGAGAGTGCGTGCCCTGTGCGCTCCCAGCACATTTACCACCACCTAACAGAAAGGTCCCGATCACTACTTGCAATCGGGAGCGTTCTGATCATGTGACCACCGTGACAGCCAGCCAATCACAGTGGTCACATGACCCTAAACTTCACCCCCACCTCCCAGCATCACAAACCCCTTAAAGGGGCAGGAGGTGCCGGTGCCAAGCAGTTAGGCCCTATGTACACGGGACACTTCTGAACGATGGAAACTGACTGCTGGAAAACGCATGTAAAAAAAAAAGTCTGTTTAGCTGCATTTGCATAACGCGTTTATGCGCATAGAAGCGTTTTTTAAAGATAAGCACAAGGGAACCCCCCACAAGCCCAGAATGCACTGAAAAGTGGTAAATTGTTAACTATTTCAGACTGATTCAGAGAAATATGGAGAGTAGAAGCAGACTCAGCAGTATGTGTTGACATTAGCTAGATGTGAGTTGCTCATTAACATTTGTTTTGTTTCCAAGGGTGGGAAGGTGTCTGCTGGAGTGAGTCATTAAGGCCACCTGGCAGGGGGTCTGCATGAGGAATTTGAGGTGTGAATGGTCATTAACATATCTTTTGTTTCCAAGGATGGGAGATGTCTGAGGTGTGAATTGGTCATTAGGATGTGTGACAACCTTGGTAGAAACATCCTGTGTTCAGCGTTTTCTCCATCTGAGCACCTTGAAAATGCTTTGCATGCATTTTTCATGATAAAAAAAAAGGCTCTGGACAGCATCGGGAACTGGAAGGGTAAAAAAAAAAAGTCAAACGCAAACGCTTATAAAACGCGATTTGCCGTGTTTACAAGCGTTTTGTGTTTGAAATGCTGATAACATCGACTGCTGGATGCAAGTTTGGTGCGTTCAAAAAAAAAAAAAAAAAAACAACTGTAAACTCAAATGCCTGTAAACGAAGATGTGTACATGGACACATAGGAAGACATTAGGGTGAGCTCAGGCACTGCTGAAAAAAATGCTGAACAGTTCCTAAACGTGAGTTTATCAGCTGCAGTGTACATGAGCCCTTAAAACTTGCCATTCCTAAAGAGACTCTATTGCTAGTCCCATAAGTGAATTCCAAAGCATTGTTCATGTAAAGTCAGCTGAAGGTGCTTGGAGGAGTGGAAACCAGACAGACAGCCAGTTAGCAGCCCCACCTGAACACATATTCTCTGTAGCTTAGACCATGTGACAATGGACCAGCTCTCTATCATTTGGACAAGCAATTGGCCAGCAGGAGCCTAATAGTCTCTTCAGGAAGTGTACTTCTTCAGGTATTTCTTTACTGCCTAATATTTTGGGGTAGCAGGAAGGGTAAAACTGTAATGCATGGACACATAGGCTAACATAGAGGGCAGTTTAGTAACAGAAAAAAATACACCTTCCAAACACCTGGCGTTTTTCACTCCATGTGCATGAGGCTATAGTGTTGTTACCCATAGTACGCAATTTATTTTCTCGTTTCATGTTCACAAAGCATAAAAGATTAAACATGGCATTAACGGCAAAGCAACTGTTATGACTACTAGGGACAGGCAAAGCAACTATTATGTGTAAATATGTTACTATTTCACCATGTCTTGCATTAGACCAGTGATGGCGAACCCGTGGCACGCGTGCCACAGCCGGCACGCCGAGCCTTATCTGTGGGCACGCCAGGAGAATACTGTATTTTTCGCTCCATAAGACGCACTTTTTTTCCCCCAAAAAAGGGGGGAAAATGTCAGTGCGTCTTATGGAGCGAATATAGAGCGGCCGGTCCGGTATTTCCACCGCCGCCGTGTCAGAATACCGGGCCGGCCGCTCAGCTCTGCAGCGGGACCTTACCTGTCCCTCTATCCAGCGGCGCGCTGTCTTCCCGGCTTCTGTAGTGTGCGTGACAGCCGGGTCCCAAGTGCGCATGCGCAAGAAGCAGTGCTCTTTGTGAATGGTAAGGCGGTACCTGGGACACATGACAGATCCCAGAAGCCGCCGGACCAATCACAAAGCGCAGCGCTTCTCGCGCATGCGCTCTGGGCATCCGGCTGTCCAACGAGCGCCCACACTACAGAAGCCGGGAAGACAGCGCGCGCCTGGATAAAGGAACAGGTAAGATAAAAAAAAAAAAACTCTGCGGAAGAGCGGGTACCTGTCAAATTCAGGTACCCGCTCCTCCTCCCTCCCCAAAGGTCAGCAGTCATCTGTACTGTCCGCAGTCTCTGGTCATCTCCTGTACTGTGTCCGCAGTCTCTGGTCATCTCCTGTACTGTGTCCGCAGTCTCTGGTCATCTCCTGTACTGTGTCCGCAGTCTCTGGTCATCTCCTGTACTGTGTCCGCAGTCTCTGGTCATCTCCTGTACTGTGTCCGCAGTCTCTGGTCATCTCCTGTACTGTGTCCGCAGTCTCTGGTCATCTCCTGTACTGTGTCCGCAGTCTCTGGTCATCTCCTGTACTGTGTCCGCAGTCTCTGGTCATCTCCTGTACTGTGTCCGCAGTCTCTGGTCATCTCCTGTACTGTGTCCGCAGTCTCTGGTCATCTCCTGTACTGTGTCCGCAGTCTCTGGTCATCTCCTGTACTGTGTCCGCAGTCTCTGGTCATCTCCTGTACTGTGTCCGCAGTCTCTGGTCATCTCCTGTACTGTGTCCGCAGTCTCTGGTCATCTCCTGTACTGTGTCCGCAGTCTCTGGTCATCTCCTGTACTGTGTCCGCAGTCTCTGGTCATCTCCTGTACTGTGTCCGCAGTCTCTGGTCATCTCCTGTACTGTGTCCGCAGTCTCTGGTCATCTCCTGTACTGTGTCCGCAGTCTCTGGTCATCTCCTGTACTGTGTCCGCAGTCTCTGGTCATCTCCTGTACTGTGTCCGCAGTCTCTGGTCATCTCCTGTACTGTGTCCGCAGTCTCTGGTCATCTCCTGTACTGTGTCCGCAGTCTCTGGTCATCTCCTGTACTGTGTCCGCAGTCTCTGGTCATCTCCTGTACTGTGTCCGCAGTCTCTGGTCATCTCCTGTACTGTGTCCGCAGTCTCTGGTCATCCCTGTACTGTGTCCGCAGTCTCTGGTCATCCCTGTACTGTGTCCGCAGTCTCTGGTCATCTCCTGTACTGTGTCCGCAGTCTCTGGTCATCCCTTGTACTGTGTCCGCAGTCTCTGGTCATCCCTTGTACTGTGTCCGCAGTCTCTGGTCATCTCCTGTACTGTGTCCGCAGTCTCTGGTCATCCCTGTACTGTGTCCGCAGTCTCTGGTCATCCCTGTACTGTTAATTAGTTTGCACTACTGTACGAGTTGTTTTTTCTAAACCAAAAGCTCGATATTCAGGTTTCATTGCAGTGTTGGCACTTTGAAAGAAATAAGTTGGTTTTGGGTTGCAGTTTGGGCACTCGGGCTCAAAAAGGTTCGCCATCACTGCATTAGACTATCTGCAGGTGAAATATTTTCTGCAGACTGAGTGTCCAATACTAACAGTGGGACATAATCAATTCCAGTATGACTACAGTTTTCCATGTTTTATATAGGGGTGCACCGAAATTTTGGTGGCTGAGACATTTTGGCCGATTAGACCTCTATCGGCCATTGCCTGATATGAAAATAAGCACAGGTGCCGAAAATAAAACCGCCCCCTTCGCTGCTTCCGCCCGCTGCTGCTGCCCCTTGTCGCCGCCGCCCAGTAGTTCTCTGCCTTACCGGAGAAACCACCAAAAGATCCCGGCGCTGGGCATAGAGATAAGTGAATGGCCTCCACTCATCTCTATGTCCTTGGAGGACCGAAACGATATCACTTCCGGTTCTGGCGCCTTGTAAACAAAGCCTTTCTTTTTTTTTTTATCTTAAAGCACTAGATCGATGCTTTTTTTGATCTAATGCTTTATATTGCTCCAAGGAGCAGGGCCCTCCTAACCCTCTGTATTGTTGTTGTATTGTTTCTCGTTACATTGTAAAGCACTGAGAAAACTGTTGGCGCTATATAAATCCTGTAGAATAATAATAATTTACATTGTAGAGGAGAGATGTGGGGTCTTATTGAACCCATATCTCTCCATAAGGAGGAGCTGTCACTGCTTATTTCTATCACAAGTGATGCATGCATTCCTTGTGATAGGAGTAAAAGTGATTAAATTTTTTTTTTTTTTTTAAAGGGACAGTGTAAAAAAACATTTTTTAAGTAAATTAAAAAAAGTTTAAGTGCCCCGTCCCCCCATGCTCGCATATAGTGGTGAACACATACGTAGGCTACACCCACATATGCAAATGGTGTTCAAACCACACATTTGAGGTATCACTACGAATGTCAGAGAAAGAGCAATAATTCTAGCACTGGACCTCCTCTGTACCTTTACACTGGTAACCTGTAGAAATTTTTAAAGCGTCACTCATGGAGATTTTTAAGTACCGTAGTTGGACGCCATTCCATGATCAATTTTAACATGGTGATATCTATTTACTTGCCGTAACATCATCTTTCATATTTTATAAAAAAATTGGGTTATATATTGTGTTTTTTTTATTCATTAACATGTATTTTTTTCCAAAAAATATATATTCATTTTTACAAACCATCCATTTCGGTTTCGGTCAAGTGCATCCTGAATTTTCGGTTTCGGTACTAGAATTTTCATTTCGGTGCACCACTGGTTTTATACTGTATGTTTGCATTACATAGACCCTTCGAATGGACAAAGAACCTGGTTTTTACATCTTAAAATGATAGAAAACTGGAAATGTCTGAATACACTGTAAAAGGAAAGCCCGGAGCTATAAGGAATGAATGAAGCACAGTGCCGGCATAACAGAATGGAAGGGGAACCAGACAGCATAGAGTTAACATTTTCTAAGGAAGTTGTAGGAGGTATACTTGCGTGATTGGCTGAGGAGGGGTGATGGGGAGGAGATTAGACTGCAGGGAGGGTTGGGCAGTAAGACTTGGAGTCTGGAAGCCATCAAATGAATGGCTTTCCCTCCTTCACTGACATTTGCTATATAGGCAGGAGTGGGATAGGTCTTACGGTGATAGGGTTGGCGGTTGGGACCCACTGAATGGGGTTAAAATCTGAATCTGTTGTTGCAGGATACAATTGGGGAACCCATCTGCTGGTATGGTGTCCTCTGGTTGGAAGTGGTCCAATAATATGGACCAGGCAGTAATAGACCTGTGAGGTCTGTGGGCAAGTGGCAATGTCCCCAGTGTTTTGCAGCTAGAGGTGTAATATATTTATTACACATATATACATACATATACACTGTAATGTTAAATTGTTATTTAGTTATTGTTGGCTAAATGTTGTGCTTAACTTCGTGTTAAGTGTATTATTGGGGTTATGTGGTGGTGTAGTTTTGGATGGGAGTAGTTTAGAAGTTTTGGGTGGTGACATCTGATCTACCCTTGTCAAGGCACTGCATAATCTTGCGTTACACAGGGCAACGTATAGTTTATGTCAGGGTGTACTGTACTGCTCCATCAATATATGTTATGCCATATTTTGGTAAATCCCAGACCCAGAACAACATTGACAATGCCTCCTAATGACACCACATACACTATATCCCTTGTTAAAATGCAGTGCACCAATGCTAATCCGATGCATCAAAATGTACACTGGCTTGATAAGTAACTGATAAGTACTTACACCTACAAGTGTCAATACTATTCTCCTTGTCTATGAAAAATGTCCTGTTGGCATGACCGTTTGACTAATTGCCTTAGGAACATTGCCACAAACTAGTTAAATAAAGGTACCATTGTACAGAAAAAGAATAGGCTTATACATTTGTGTATGGAATTTAAACAACGCAGCAGAAAGCAGGGAAGTACCTGTGGAAAACTAACATTTAATTGGCTCAATTCTTGAATACCCAAAAAAGGAAATTGTAATCCAATACTAAAATATAATCAGAAAAGTATATATATGCAATTTAATTCACTTTTCTTTAAGAATAATTCACATTCCTTTAAAGGGAGCTGTGAAATACAGGAGGGTGAGAAGTGCAGGGAGGACTGAGAACACCGATTTAATAATGAGATTGTGATGTGAAAGATCTGAGGCTAGGTTCACATCATGGCGACCAGCATTCTGTGTGTAACCAGCCCCTGCATTTCAACGAGATGCCTTACATGCAGGAATGCAAAGAAAAAACATCCCCGAGCCTTTTGTTTTAAAATTGCGCCACACTGAGTTGCATGATGTAATTTCCGGCTAGCGAAAACGCACCACATTTGCTGATGCGCGAAGGTGCCATTTAGAATCAAACACAATATTTGGACCTCTGCGGGAAGAACATTTTACTGACTGGACCTCCATGAATTTGAATTCAATACTATTATGATTATTATTATAATACAGGATTTATATAGCACCAACTGTTTGCTCAGCGCTTTACAATATAATGGGAGACAATACAGCAACAATACAGTTCAATACCAGAGGGAAAGGAGGGCCCTGCTCCTTGGAGCTTACATTCTAGGAGGGAGGGGCTAGGTACAAAAGGTAGTAACTGTGGGGGATGGACTGGTTGGAAGAGTAGAAGATTCCATTATTAGCGGAGGGCAGGATAGGTTTCCCTGAAGAGATAGGTTTTCAGAGATCGCCTAAAAGTGAGCAGAGTAGGCGATAGTCTGATAAATTGGGGTAGAGAATTCCAGACGATGGGGGAAGCTCTAGAAAAGTCCTGGAGACGAGCATGGGAGGAGGAGCTAGAGAGCAAATACTATTGGTATATATAAACTCAATCACTTAGGCTTGGTTCACATCTGTGCAGGTGGTGCCACTGCGGGACCCGCGGGCGGGTGACATTAATTCTAATGGCACGCCGCCCGCACTGGAAACCGCAACCGTACTGGGAACCTCAGTTCCCGTACGGCCTGCGATTTCCGAAGAAGTGCAGGGACTTCATCCATGTGTGTCCCGAGGCACGGGAGTTCATTCAAATGAATGGGCTCTCGTGCCCGCGCCACACGAAGAACAAACATGTAATACATTGCAGCTTACAGACCTTAGATGTCATGTCTGCATTTGTTTTCTTGTTTTTTGGGCTAAGAACATTTTTAGCAAATATAGAAAGTACTGGATGATTTTACCAGAAATACACAGTGTCCTTGTCACTTTCTATGAGCTGCACCAAAGAATATTTTCCTCTCGATCTTATGTAAAGTACCTAATGCCACCCCCCCCCCCCCCCCCCCCATAGAGATGAGACATGTTTGTAGTCAATATCAGATATCCATAGACACAGTGGAGGGATGAGTAAGCTTACATTTTTGGTTTTGTATTCCGATACACTTCAAATCTCATATGAGTTTTAAAATGAAAATGTGATTTCAAAAGTTGTCCTCAATATTTTAAATATGCATTATTAAAATAACACTTGGTGATCCTGCCCTAAAAAGGTCCTCCTTCTGGCATTTCCTGCTATGGGGTGACAACTGTCACCCTATCACGTGTGCTCCTGGTGGAAACAACAAAACGGCTGTGCCAGCACACATTGCACTAGCATGGTCCACTGCTGTCACTACCATGAAGCCAGACCTAAAGAATTATGTGCAGCCAATGCTGGAGAGGTTATATGTGGATAGGAAGTGTCTGAAACAGGTTATAGGAGATAAGCAGCGCTGAGATGAGAATAAAAAAAGAAAACAAAAAACAGTATTATATGAAAACATGGAAATTGTTGATAATACACTGTTACAGCAAACTTAATGTGGACCAGTTAGATGTATGGTACTTTAGTATACTGCACAACACATGTTTATCATTATAAGGGGGCAAGCCGCAGATACTTTATTGGTATTTGCTGTTTAATGATTTTCCACTTTCCCTGTCCCTTAAGAAATGAGAAAGACGTAAATCTGCCTAAGATGGCCACCTGGACGCTACGCGCCTGGCGTCACAGCTACCACAAAGCTTAGGTTGAAATTAGACGTAAGAATACATTTTACAAAGCTGTGTTTACATCGCAGGCCTTGTCGGTTTATTTCATTTTGGTAGCATAAATATTGACTTGAAATGTAAACGGTGACTTTATGTAATGGAGTGAGCTCTGACACAGTGATTTAATATTTATACAGTAAACTAAATATTTGTATTCATCAGTGAAGACCAACACAAAGAGATGGCTCCAAACCGGGAAAGAGTTCTCATGCAAGTCTATGCGCATATGTGCGAGTGGGGGGTTGGATGGTAGCCACTATTCCAGAAAGGCTTGCTAAGATCTGAGAGCAGCCGAAAGCATTACATGCAGCCCGCTGCCCCTGATTTTACCTCTCTTATTATTTACAAAGTGGTAAAATGAATGTGCTAAGACAAGTGGAATTTACGAGCAATTTGAATGCAGGGGATTAAAGCATGTTGTAAGTGGAGAACACAGGCTTATTGCTGTGTATATGAAAGCTCTTCTAGTAAATGTGTCACATGTGGTCAGAAAAGTTTTAAGCAGCACTCTAGACAAAAAAAATAAAAATAAAAATGGGTAGCCCAATAAAATACAATAGCAGCTTTAGTTGTAATTTTCACTTTCAATCCAGCGCTCTCCTCTGTAGTATTTCTATTCCATCACAAAATGCCCTCAGTCTGATGGCCAGCATGATTAAACCTACTGATCTCAGACTGTCCTAGACACGCCCCTGACTGGACAGTGACAGGAGAAGCAGCACAGTGATGAGCCCATCTCTGTTACTTTGCCCTCTCCTCTTACCAGCATACTCCTTGCCATAGACTGTTTGGCTTCTTCAACTTGTTCCCATCATTTCTGTCTGCAGCATTGTTCATTGCTAATTGCAATGGTCACTTATGACAAATTTTCTTGACACCAAGAGAAAAATGGTGACACGGGAGGGATCTATAGCACACAGCCTGTGATTGACAACCTCAACTTTGTTTGTGTGCTGTGTGGAAGGGCGGGGGGTTCCCTTCCTTCCAAACAGCTCTTAGAGCTCTCCTCACTAAGCTCAGCAGAATGTAACTTCAGCTTTCCTCCCCCAGTTTTATGAAAGCTCAATCAAGCTTTATACTTTCTTGACTTTGAATTGAAGAGAAGACTGCCGATAATCAGGTACAACTTATGTAAGGTGATTTATTTAATTTCATCTCTGTGTATCACCTGAGGCTAGTCACTTCACTGGGTATATGTAAGGGTTTACAATTATTTTAAAGTCAAACTGCAGTGTACTAAAAAAAAATCATCCCTTGAAGATGGGAGTGTCTGCACTGCCAGGGTTAATAGTTTGTTTTATATAGGGGAGAGGGGCCCTTTACTCCCCCAGCAGATGGTGCTCCCTCTATGGATCCTGCCTAGCTCTTGATGACATCAGGATTCTAGGCCACTGCAGCATGGGGGAGAAGAAGCTCTTGGGAGGAGTGGAGGATTGGGTAAGTAAATCTATTTTTTCCCCTAGACCAAACAAGCAATTGACCTTTGCAGTGCAGGCACAGCCTCACTGCAAGGGATATTTTTTTTTTTTTAGTTGCCCAGAGTTGGGCTTTAATAAAGATGACTTCTCTGAAACAAACGATCATAGAGAAAATCCTCCAAATGTGGCTAGCCAAGTTTCGTTTGGCATTGACATGCTCTGGGCTGGTCTCTACTGACAAAGGTAAGATCAATTGCCTTTCCTGCTTACACTAGGTTTGAGATGCTGGAACAGTTTCACATCTGAGCATTCACATCCTTTGTAGATTTGGCAGGACAAATATAATAGATGTGAATGTTTCACTTTGGTAAATTCCTCCCATATATGTTTTATCTGTCACAGTGATCAGCTTTACAACATCATCATCGCTTCATGTCCAATGTCATGTACAGTGAAGGAAATATGTATTTGATCCCCTGCTGATTTTGAATGTTTGCCCACTCACAAAGAAATGATCAGTCTAAAAATTGAATGGTAGGTGTGTTGTAACACTGAGAGACAGAACAGCAACAAAAATTTCAAAAGAAATGCATGTCTAACAAATGATGCACTGATTTTCATGTTCATGATGGAAATAAGCATTTGATCCCCTATCATTCAGAAGGATTTCTGGCTACCAGGTGTCTTTCATACAGGTAACAAGCTGAGATTAGAAGCAGTCTCTTAAAGGGAGTGCTGCTAATCTCATTGTTACCTGTATAAAAGACACCTGTCCACAGGAGCAACCAAAGAATCAGATTCCAAACTCTCCACCATGGCAAAGACCAAAGAGCTGTCCAAGGATGTCAGGGACAAGATTGTAGACCTATACAAGGCTGGACTGGGCTACCAAACTATCGCCAAGCAGCTTGGTGAGGTGACAACAGTTGGTGCGTTCACACTGATCTCAAAAATATGGCGCACACTTACATTGACCCAAGCTGGACTAATGTATACGGTCATACTTCATTACAATTTTTAAAGCCCATCTAACATCCCTTTTCTATTCCAGCACTAAGTTAGAAAAAGGGTATGGGTGGTGGAGGGGGAACCTGGAGCTTTAAGTAATTTTAGATTGAGTCTGTACAATATCTTATTTGAGGCTGCCTAATTGCAAGGCTGGGGGTCAAACAACAAAAGCACAGTATCAGTACATTCCTTCCCTTTACCTTAACCCTAGGGGGTTGATTTACTAAAGGCAAATAGACTAAGCACTTTGCAAAGTGCAGTTGCTCCACAGATTACTAAATGAGGTAAAGCTTCACTTTGCAAAGAGTATCCAATCACATGCAAAGGAATATTTAAAAAAAAACAAAAACAAAAAAAACAAAAAAAAACATTTTTGCTTGCACAAGATTGAATGATGGAAGTCAGCAGAGCTTCTGTTCATTTACTAAGCACTGAAGCAACTGTAGTTTGAAAAGTGCAGTCTATTTGCATTTAGTAAATTAACCCCTAGGTTCCACCAAAAATGTCTACAAATACAATTTGCTAAAAACGGAAGCAGAGGCAGACTTTTTTTCACCCACAAATGTAATATCAATTACTGATAGTAAGGGGAATGTTCTTTAACACATAGGAGTGTGAGTGTGTGTATAGACATTCAGAAAATGTTGGGTTGGTTTGCTAAAACCGGAAAGTGCAAAATTTGGTGCAGCTCTACAAAACCAAACAGCTTTTATTGTCAAAGCTGAATTGAACAAGCTGAAGTTTAAAGCGGATTGGCTACCATGCACAGCTGCACTAGATTCTGAGTGCACCACTTTTAGTAAATCTTCCCCTATGTGTCCGCAATGCAAAGACAATGCCTCTGATAGAATTAAAACTAGGCCAGAAGAATAGGGTTGATAAAATGAGTGTATCATGTTTTCAATAGCATAATGCCACTCATTTATTATGTTTATTCCTCTCTTTCTTGAAAGAGGTCTACTTTAAAGGCATGTTGAAGTCCTTTCTCATTTATGTCTTCAGGTAATTAGGGCAGTTTCCCATAAAAAGACCACCAGTGCCAAATGAAGCAATACATTTTCCATCCAAAGTTCTTTAATAGTAAGATTAATGATACAGATATAATGCAAGACCACCATCACCAGTGCATTTTGTTTTAATTACAGAATTTATACACTACTCTGGCAATAAACACTCCCCATTTGTGGCTTTTATTGAGTAAATAGAGAGCTGCTAAGCAAGCCACAAATGAAGAGGATATTTTAGCATCTGCTCCATCTGTGTTTTGCAAATGTTTTATTTTAAAACAGAAGCATTAAAACTGGTTAACGTGAAAGATATTAGGCACTATCTAGAGTGGCAGAATAATTCTTTGAGCCAAACCGATGTAAGGATATATTTAGAAAAAGACATGGCACATAATATCAACTGGCATTTGTTAATCCTGCTTAGATCTAATGTAGAAAGCAAGGCCATTGTTCCCATAATATATGAAGCACACCTGTCTGCAATGGTTTTTCCCAAAAGACGCTTATTGATTTATTGCTTGACCACAGTATGATTCATGCAGCACAAATTGGTCAATTTATCAATCTTTGTGAAGGAAGGGATGGCTGCTCTGTTGCGTACATGGGAAGAGTGTAAATGGAAGATCTCATTGGTTGAGGACCGATAAACAGGCCTTTATTTTTGGAAAGTCAACAAAGGTCAAGAACTAATGTTTAGAAATTTTAGGAAGGCCCCTTGTTTCAGGAAGCCAGATAATAAAAGATTAGCATTAAACTACATATCGTTGGTATAGAACTGTCTTTAAGGATCTGGGACAGCACAGAAACCGATATCCAATTAAAAACAAAAATTGTTTCTGACATTTCCATAAGCAAGCCTACTTGCTGAGTATATGCTGTCTGAATAATTAATTGCCATCACAGATTTATTAGAAAAGGATTTTTACTAGAGAAAAAGTTGTTGCCTGCTTGACTTTAGTAGGTAGGGGCCCAAATTTATGGGCAGCCAAGGCTATTTGCCGTACACCTATTTGCCATTTATCTCATATAAAGACAATACAAAGTCTGGTTCATAAAATAAAGAAATGAGCCCAAAGTCACAGTTGCTATTAGTATTGACCAGTTATGTTCAACCATTCATATAAAATGGTAACATTAAATCAGATTCTACAAAAAGCTACCTACTGAACCCACCTTTTTAATTTAAAGGTCGCCAGTCTAGAATTTCTAGGTCCTAAGACACTGGAGGTTTGTCTGCTGTGATTGCTTGATGCCCACAATGTCATGTCTGGAGCTCTTTTTTGCCAGGAAGGTGATTCATCTGCATTGGAAAGAACCTTCATCTCCCTTCAAGATAGTCATTAATGACTAGCTTTCTAAACTTAAAATTATATACAATAGCAGAGCCTGTCTTATAAAAATATGGTCATAATCTGGCAAATATGGCTGTCATCATATCTCCTGTGTCAGCAGGGGTTGGCATCTGTTCTTCTCTTATACCCCTCCTGATGTAGAATGATTGATGCAGAGGGCTTCCTTTCATGATGGCTTCTTCCCCTACATTGAGCCATGTTATCAACCATGAATATTCCTCTTAGCTTGGCACAGAGTTTTTGTACTTTTAATCCTCCTTAATATTGTAATGTATCATTTTTGTATTGTTCTGTCTTGTCTCTTGTCAGATGTATGTGACTTGTGCTAACGTGTGATCCATGTGTTTGTTTTTTTTTTTAATCCGCTCTAATTTTTCCCGGAAGATCACTGAAGCAGACAGCTGTAAATGTAACTCCGATATCTCATCCTATTTCTACAGCGTGCTTTGGATGTGGACCTCTCCTCAGCCTGCCCATCACTAGTCAGCAGCATCCAATTCATCAGACCTTGGCAGCCGGAACGGGGACCCTTAGGCATTTATCGTGTATAACTCAGATATGTTGCTTCCTAACCCATAAGCCCTCAAGTGCTCCTAAAAGAAATCCAAAGAAGGTGTGTTCTAACAGGAAAAAAAACACCCCACGTCCCTAGCTGTAACATTCTCATTCTTGGGTACCTTAGCCTTCAGCTTGGTGTACTAACCTGCAATCAAATATTCATGTATGATAGCACGA
The DNA here is from genome assembly GCF_062004578.1 of Staurois parvus. Lineage (NCBI taxonomy): Eukaryota > Metazoa > Chordata > Amphibia > Anura > Ranidae > Staurois > Staurois parvus. The sequence continues at coordinate 1,843,706 of NW_028317882.1, forward strand.
ACATTGTGAGTCCTGAACTGAGCAATTACAGAATTACTTTTCTGTATATTATATACCAAAGGAAGTCAACATTCTTGGCACTGGCAGCCCTTAACTGGGGCCCCTGACAGCACCAAAGGTCCACACAATATTGAGTAAATGTAATGGTAGAGAAAGCTGTCAGAAACTGCAGACATGCAACATGAGATGGTAAAGACTACAGGACATGTTGCAAAATATGGTCAGACACTGCAGGCACTACAGGATTTTTGGAACCTACTTCAGGAGATAGTCATGGACTGGAGACACATTACATAAAACTGCTAGAGTTCACTGCTATTACAATCTTTACAAATCCAGAGTTCCACATTTGTGTTCCCTACAGCCCAAATAAACATTACTGGCAAGATCAATAAACATAAAAAGGTATAAAAAAAAAAAAAAAAAAAACCCAAACCATTTAACTACTAGAGCCTACGGCTCCATGTACATGAGCCTACCCTGACCGCTGGAAAAACGAAAAGCGCTGAAAAACCACAGTACCGCGATTTTACTGCGTTTTGCGGTTTCCCGCGGTCAGTGGTCAAAACGTTCCTATCCTGAAAGCGATTCTTCCATGTTTAAGAGGAGAGGGAGGTTTAACCTCACCGAAATGCAGCAGCTCCTAAACTCTGCTAAAAGCCTATGTGTACATGGGCACAGACTTTTATGGAGTTGAGTTTAGGAGCTTTGGCAAAAAAAAAAAAAAAAATGCCAAAAGCTCCAAAACTCGAGTTTAGCAGCTGCTCGTGTACATGAAGCCTAATATTTTTCCTTCATTGGTCTCAGTAAGCACCTAGATAAGAAAAACCACCAACTATGGCCTTTCAGGGCTCCAAGTTCTCCACAATAAGTGCCAAAGGGCACCAGGTAGGGCTCTAGGGTCATTAATGTTCTTTTCCAATAGCTAACTCAATTTAAAACAAATTGTTTTGTTCACAAATAATTTATTTACTAGGAATAACTTTTGAATACTTGGTGCCGTTAACCAGTCACTGCAACTCTGACTGGAAATACAATCCCACAAAGTAATGTTTAGCTAGAGCTAGACAGCAATGGATTTACACTTTTTTTCAGAGCCAAACAGCAAAAGTGTATTAGTATTAGGGTGATTCAACAGAAACATTACAAACTGGCCCAAGAAAGTGAAAAAGAAACAACCAAACTGGCATATCAGTTATTTCCCCCTTTTAGGATACATCATTCTCCTGTGATGAACTGCCATGATGACATCATGGATCTCATATATCAAGCATGTGTTTGTAACTAATGTTTTATACGGTTGTCTCATGTCTATGAAAATTTCTTACCCTCCATTCAGAAAGTCATATCCTGTAGCTGTAAACTCTCCTTATTCTGAAAGTCCTTACAAGTACTGGTAATGACAGTTATTCCTGTTAAACATGTTATTTTCATCACTGTTGGTGAGACAGGCAGTTTTGTTTAACTAGAGTGTTCAAAAAGAAAAGATGATGTGCAAATTGCATAAACTGACAACAACCAATTCAGTTTTTGCTTTTATAAGCCTTTAAAGTACAATGGTCGCCTTTGCAGATAACCACATTCCATAAACCTGGAGAGCTTGTTATGGTGAGGGTGATCCAAAGGCTGTGTGGTGTTAACTCTGCCTTACCTTGGGCAGGCTTCGGATTGAGGCCGAGACCTGTTTGCCTGAATCCAAGGTCTGTATTTCAATTTCTAAGGACAGTAAGGTTCGGGTAGGATGTAGGAGTAAATGTACCCTTAGGTTCCATTCACACCTGAACATTTTGTAGCTCGAAAATCCCAAAACGCTCCCAAATCACATGCAATTCAGTGGGGCCGTTCACATATTAGCGTTCAGATGCCTGGAATTGACATATGAAGCTCCAAATACTGTGCAGGGTGACGTCACTTCCTGCCCCGGGTGTCATCCTGTACAGTACACCCAGAAGTGACATATTGTACATCCGGAGAGGAGTAGGAAGTGGACCGCTAAGACAACAACGTATGGAGCAAGAACCCCAGCACTCCTGATGTAGTCAGCGAAAATAAACTAGTGCAGGGCAATGCACTTTTTAATGTGAGTAGGCAATGTGGAAGCGTTGTTATGGTACAATAAAAGTTCTTTAAGGTTTCACACTATGGCGGTCTTCCCCTATTTTTTCCCTTATGCTGTGTTAGTTTATATGATTATAACATCAATAAGTGGAGAGAAGTAGCTGGTTCTGGTAAAGAGCGGATGCTGTTAACCCCTGTATAACAAGCGCTTTGTGACCAACCATAAAATTTGATGAGTTCTCGGTTTTGGTGGTGAGGATCACTGGAGCACTGTGTTAAAGGCATGCCACCATCAGGCCCGCCCCACAAGCCAGAGTACTTGGTGTCATTCTCGACTCCAATTTATTCTTCCAGCCCCAAGTCCAATCACTAACAAACTCATGCAGACTCCACCTCCGCAACATCGCCAAAATACGCACGTTCCTAACCCCAGAAACTACTAAACAGCTCATCCACTCCCTCATCATATCACGACTCGACTACTGCAACTCCCTCCTCACTGGCCTGCCTCGCCGCTGGCTATCCCCACTTCAGTCGATCCTGAATATGGCAGCCAGACTCATTCACCTTACCAACTGCTCCGTTTCCGCCACCCCCCTCTGCCAATCCCTCCACTGGCTTCCAATTGCCCAACGGATCAAATTCAAAATCCTAACACTGACGTACAAAGCTGTCCATCATACTGCCCCAAACTACATCACCGACCTGATATCCAAATACCACCCAACACACACTCTGCGCTCCTCACAAGACCTCTTACTCTCTAGTTCCCTGGTCTCCTCCTCCCATGCCCGCCTCCAGGACATCACCCATCCTCTGGAACTCCCTACCCCAATCCATCAGACTATCACCTACTCTCCTCTCCTTTAGGCGCACCCTGAAAACCCACCTCTTCAGGGAAGCCTACCCCACCCCCTGCTAATTGCCAACCTTCTCCACTCTTCCTACCACTCCATCCCCCACAGCCATTTCCTCATGTACCACTATCCCCTCCCTCCTAGATTGCAAGCTCAAAGGAGCAGGGCCCTCGAACCCTTCATGTATCGCATTGTAATGTTATTGTTCTGTCACATGTTCTGTCTCCCATTGTAATGTACAGTGCTGAGCGAACTGTTGGCGCTTTATAAATACTGTATAATAATAATAATAGCCTGCATCTGTTTGACAAGAGCACGTTTATGGAACTATATTGCACAGAAACTGTATTAAGGGCAGCCTGAATTTTTTTCTCTTTTTTTTTTTTTTTAATTTCTGCACAGGTGCACTTTCTGCAGTATTTTGACACATGGACATTTCATTTATGCACTTTATTCCATAATAGAATTGTTAAAATTGTTTTAATTTTAATACTGATTATATGCACAGAGATGTGAATATATAGCGCTGTATAGAGTTTATTTACATACTTAGAAGTGCTTTTATTGCATTTTTGACACTTTGGTAATTTTGTTTGTAAGTCCAAGCACTGGTAGATTTCTGTAGAATTTGTAATTATGACTCTTCACATTTACTATTGCAAAAAGGTTTATTTTTCCTTAGACTACATATTATCTAGCCTTTTGAACAACATTGGATTAAACAAGTAAATTTAAAAAAAAAATCTTCTGGGAAATTTCTTATCGTTTGTCATAGGTAACTACAGCTAATACCTTGTGTGCATTGACATAAGCCTGAGTATGTGAAAAAAAGAAGCCTTGACTGACTACATAGTCATACAGTTATTGTAATCATGTAGTCACCAAAGTACTTTTAAAACTGTATGTAAACCCCAAAATCTTTTTTTTTGTATGCTTGGCATCATGTCTTGCTGTATAATTTTCCTTAAGCGAACAATTTTTGGTAATTCTGTTGCAAAGTTTCTTATCACCAGATCCTACCAATACCAGCACTCCCTATTGCAGGCGAATGCTAAGCTGCTGTCTTGCAGGTAAAGGCAGCATTGTCAGCCGGTTGTGTGCATTCCTTCAGTGGACATTGGGCTGCCTCTTGGGTCTGCAGAGGACATGTGCAAACCTGATAGGGATCCCAAAAGCCAACTAAAGGGGCAATCATGGCACAATGACAATAGTCCCTGTAAAAGCACTTTGTGATGCAGGCTGACAACACTTAGCTGCTGCCTTGCAACAATGTTGTCAGTCTTCCATTCTTGAAGTTTCAGTTGGCCATTGGGCTGTCTAAAAGGTTTTGCACATGCCTCCTGCAGACCTGATGAGCAGCCTAAAGGCTCGTTCATATGTGAGGCTGGGGAGCAATAAAATCCTGTGGTTGAGCCATAGTTTCACTGCCCCTTAATGGCTACCCTCTTTAGCTGCAGAGGCAGTGGTTGGGGGTGTACACATGCCATGGCCACGATGCTTTGCTTTGACTTTGTGGCAGATACTAACTCCCCCCCTCCCCCTAGCAGTCATTACCACCCATCAATCGTAACACATTCAAGTGAAAGGGAGCCACTCTGCAAGGGTCCTGCAACTGCATGTAATGCATGCAGTTGTGGCATGCTAGTCCGAGGTCGAAGAGGTTAACGCAGGAGATCAGGTGGTCTTGAGAAAGCCACCCAAAGCTTGAATTTCAGCCAATTTGGCATGGGTCAGCCAATACTCAATAATTCTGTATGACATACTGAATTTACTGCGAGTCCATATAAAAACAGGTTCAGTGTTGTTCTTTAAGGACAAGCACTAGATACATACTATCCTGTACATGGGATTACTTTTTGCAGTAGAGACCTTGGTGATGTCATAAATAAAATGTGATTATGTGATTATGGAAAAGAGCTGATAGCTCCACACATTTACAACTCTAAATACACTTACTGGACACTTTATTAGGTACACCTGTTCAATTGCTTGGTAACAAAAATTGCTAAATCAGCCAATCACATGGCAGCAACTCAATGCATTTAGGCATCTGGATGTAGTGAAGACAACTTACTGAAGTTCAAACCGAGCATCAGCATGGGGAAGAAAGGGATTTAAGTGACTTTGAACATGGCATGGTTGTTGGTGCCAGACGGGCTGGTCTGAGTTTTTCAAACACTGCTGATCTACTGGGATCCACAACCATCTCTAGGGTTTACAGAGAATGGTTAGAAAAAGAGAAAATATCCTGTGAGCAGCAGCTGTGTGGACGAAAATGCCTTGTTAATGTCAGTGGAGAACAAGCAGACTGGTTCAAGATGACAGAAAGGCAACAGTAACTCATATCAATATGACTATAATCTCTGAGGAATGTTTCCAACACCTTGTTGTATCTATGCCACAAAGCATTAAGGCAGTTCTGAAGGCAAAAGGGTGTCCAACCCGGTACAAACAAGGTGTACCTAATAAAGTGGCCGGTGAGCATATATCTGGTCATCCAGAAACATTGTGTGACCCACTCACATTAACCACAGTGTAACTTATTATTTATTTCAGGTACTTATATAGCGCCATCAATTTACACAGCGCTTTACATATATATTGTACATTCACATCAGTCCCTAACCCTCAAGGGGTGTACAATCTAAGGTTCCTATCTCACATTCATACACACACATATACTAGGGCCAATTTAGACAGGAGCCAATTAACCTACCAGCATGTCTTTGGAGGTGGGAGGAAACCAGAGTACCCGGAGGAAACCCACGCAGGCACAGTGAGAACATGCAAACTCCAGGCAGGTGGTGCCGTGGTTGGGATTTGAACCGGCAACCCTAGTACTGCCAGGCAGAAGTGCTAACCACTTAACCACTGTGCTGCCCTGACTTGGGGTCACAGTCAACACCATCCAACCATGTGGAGCCTGACGTAACTGCATCTTCTACCAATATATCTGCAATTTCAATCTACAACTGGTCAGTCTATATGGTAAGTGACAGGAGTAACACTACTAAAGGAAATTACTATTTTTTTTTCCAAATTTACAACTCACTTCCTTTTGTTCTTTGATATCAGTAAAGAACTGTGAAGTAGACTATATCAATGTGTCATTATTTAAAATAGGCGATATGGCAAAAAAAAAAGTGACACGTACATGAAGAATGCATCATGTCTGATATCTGGTTTTCTCCACCAGAGAAATGGTTGTCCTGCTTTCCCAAGAATGTATGAGGCAATAGTTCTGTCTGTATGAGGAAACTCAAGCTGTACAGAAATGGAACACAGTAACTTCTCAGCCTTGAACAAAGGTCATTTTTTTTTTCTTCCAAGCTACATATGATATGTTTCCGATGCGGATTAATTACTGCCTTAGACTGAAACCATACAAAGCTCAAAAGTAATTAGGGCTCGGAAATCCATTGGAAGGACACTGCAGTGTCTGTAGATTCTGGTGGGAGCAGCCAATTATAAATTCATGAAACATTTCTGTGAATAAACTGTTCATTGGTCCAATGACATATATAGTCAACATTTCAGCTGAGGGCATGCATCTGCCAAATACAGGAAAAAAAAACTATATGCTGCACTTAAGCAAAAGTTACGCAATTGTAAAACATTGAATATGGCAGAACTCCAAGGAAGGCTTGTGTCTGGTTGGAAACAACCTCAAAAAAGGTATGGGATTCAAAAGCTATAAATAACGGAAAGCACAGAAAAACATAACCACATTCAAAACTGATACACACATATAGGTGTATATAATAGACCAGGGTTCTTCCAGAGGTTGCTAGGGGCTACTTAAAGTGGTAGTAAAGGCTTAAGGTTTTTTACCTTCATTCATTCAATGCATGAAAGTAAAAAACCATCAGGGTGCAGCATCCCCCCCAGCCCCCTGAGCGTCATCGCGATCCAACAGTGTGAATAACAGCCTTGGCTGTTCAGGGACTCTGCCTCCTCATTGGCAGAGACAGCAATTGGGAGCCATTGGCTCCCGCTACTGTCAATCAAAGCCAATCAGCCAATGAGGAGAGAGAGAAGGCTGGGCCAAGCCGCGGCTCCGTGTGTGAATGGACACACTGAGCAGTGGGTGCCCCTATAGCAAGCTGCTTGCTGTGGGGGCACCTGACAGACAGGAGGAGGATCCATGCTGCTCTGTGGAAAACCACTGCACACAGCAGGTAAGTACAGCATATATTTGTTATCCCCCCCCAAAAAAAAAAAAAAATTAACCTTTAGAATCGTTTTAAGCAAAGAGCAATTTCTGCCTCTCAGATCCACTGACATCATTGAGGTTTTTTTATCTATCTGTAAGGGGCAATTCTTCTCAATGACTACTAGTGTAAGGAGTATTCTTCCCACGGACCATCACACTAATGTACCAAGAGCCGTAGATATTAATTTTTAGCAGGGTTTCCCTGAGACCGAAAAGTTATTTCAAAGGGTTTCTCTGTGTTGTAATGGTTGAGAAAGGCTGTAATAGACACCCCACTGGAGTTAATTTATGAAAGGAGCAGAGATTGTTGACTTAAAATATAGTTTAGTAAATAAGGTGAAGCCATGTTCACTTTAAGGCTGAACTTCAGATATGGTATTGATTGCATAGTTCCATTCGTCCAGCTTGGACAGATGTCAGTTTACTTATTCCATACCTGTGGGACTGCTATGGAAGAAGAGAATCACTGTAAGACTGCATTCCCACCAGCGATCTAGGCCGGAGAGAATTGTAGTGACAGAAATCTTCTGATTCCTGCTGCAGCTGCGAGTGGCTAGATGTGGCTGCCAGCCCGCTCACTATGACAGGCCACCGCTGGCCGCCGGTATTTATAGCAATCGCGCACAGCCAGTGATTACCCACAATAATTGGTGCTGGATGCACAGAAGACTTCAGCGATTGGTGCAGTCTTCTGGGATCTGTGTTGAGCGATTGCCCTTCTATATAGTGAACACAGAGGACTGGTAATTTAGCATGGATGCCATTCACAGAACGCCTTGCATTTTTGGTACTGACTACTCCGAAAGCGTTCGCTGATTCAACAAGATGGAAAGGAGGGGTGGTGATGTTGCAACCCTGCATTCAGTCTGTGAATGGCACCAGAGCCAGGACAGGACCCAGAAGACTGTAATGATCACTGTAGTAGCTCAGTGAACAGTTTCTAGCTCAACCCCTGTTACCCGACTGTCAGATCCACCTGTCAGTTTTCAGGTGGAAGCACAATACCAGTCTATGGGCAGGTGGATGTAAAAGGAATTGTGTCCAATCACATCCATTTACTTCCGAGTCCCTCTAGGTCTGAAAAAAATGGTGAAGGTTAGCATCCCTTTCCATATGTCAGGGCATAAATGTGATGAATCAGAGGTGAAAGAATGTACGCACATCCGTTTACATCTGTCTGCCCATAGACCGAACATGGGTCTGGAAAGCTTTACATTTAGGCTGGAGGAAAAACCTGGACAGACATAGATATCATAGAAGTTGACATTTGTTCCACTCCAATTCTGCAGGGGATCTAGTTACATATCCCCCGTATGACCGTAATGGAAGCAGCCTATATGAAAAAGATCCAAGTAAAAGGATGTGTACGGCAAATATAAGGATCAAGCTGGCCATAGATGGAACAAAATTTGGCTGGTCCCTACTGAACTGGCTGAATTTCGATCCACCTGTGGCCATTCCCATTAAAGAGAAGTCGATGCAATGATTGACTTCTCTCAGATAGGATTGTTGGTAAATTTTTGTTTGATTAGCACTGAAGCCAATTGGCTGCAGTGCTGATCAGTGTATTCTGACAGTGGAGGAGTCCCTGCTGTCAAGACTACAATAGCGCAGCGAGGAGCATTCCTTCATCCACCTCAGGTTTTTTTTGATTGGCCTACTGGCTAATTAAAAAAAAAAAAAATACGATCCACTTATGACCAGCTTTAATCAACAAAAGTATGTACATATTGATGCCTTGAGAAAGGTGGGGCTACAATCCACAAAAATGGTGATGGACACTGAAACTACTCCTGAAAATCCCTGCTCTGTTACTGGATACCAGTACAGATATCACTGCAGTACAACCCTTCAACGCATTCAGTGCATACAATTTTGAAATTAAAAAAAGGAATTTACTATAATACAAAAGACTAATCTGACTCGAGCTTTAACCACTTTAAGTCCGGACACTTTCACCCCCTTCCAGTCCAGGCCAAATGTTCAGCTTTCAACGCTATCACACTTTGAATGACAATTGTGCGGTCATACAACACTGTACCCATATGAATTTTTAAGCATTTTTTGAGACAGATAAAACTTTATTTTGGTGGCATTTATTCACCACTGGGATTTAAATTTTTTTCTATATAAAATTAAAAATTCCAAAAATTTTGAAGAAAAAAAAAAAAGTGTTTTTCTTAAATAAATTTTGCAAATAAATCTTTCTTCATAAATTTTGGCCAAAATTTATTCATCTATCTTTTAAAAAACAAAAAAAAAAACAAAAATTAGTTTATAACCAAAAATTATAATTTTTCCAAATTTTTTTTTAACTTTTTAGATTATGCTTTTTTTGTTTTGTTTTTTTTACATATTGTCACCCTAGCAGTACAGTGTCAACATTGTGACACTGTACTACTACTTGTGGGGGGGTGATGAAGATTTTTTTTTTTTTGTTACACCGATTGCTTCACCCATAAAGGCTGTAATAGCAATAATTTCTCTTTCTTTCTGGCTGCATTCCTGCAACCATTGAGAAATACTGTGTGAGCTGTGATTAGTCACAGCTTGTCACATGGTACAAGGCTGTTGTGCATAGCCTTGTATTATGTGACCTCTGTGATCATTCACAGATTTCACAAGTAGTAAGCAAAGATGTCAAGAAGTGACATCTTGTTTACTATTATTCATGCAATCACTGGTTGGCCAATCAGTGATCACATGAATCGGGACCTCACACAGAGGTCCCGTACAGCAATCTGTGTTCCGTTGTGTCCAGAGGACACAGTGGGCACTGATCGTGGTGCTGCGCACTCCCAGGGAGCGCGCACATGCACTGGATGCGGGTTTAGAAACGTCCACCCGCATCAGCAGCGCTCTCGTCCAGCCCATATCAATAAACAGCCGGATGGGAGTGCTGCTGATGCGGGTGAACGTTTCAAGAGGTTAAGTGTTACTAATCCCAGGACCCTGCATTCACTATATCCGTTCTCCCACAACACAGAACATGGAAATGCAATTATTTTAGTAAATATAAACTGCTAAATACCTTCTCTCATCAGCAGTATATAACAGTCTTGTGACTACTAGCGTCTAACTGAGCACTGGTTAAAGCTTGCAGTTTCTATTCTCTCCCGATTGTCATATGAAGCTGCATAACTCCTGACCCTCTGGCCACTCTCCCCAAAAAAAAAAACTCTCTAGCAATACAGAGTAATCTGAGCATGTGCAGCTATCCCCAAAGGCTCTGTTCCATCAGCAGATGGATTGGGGACAGTAGAAGAGGAAGATCAGAGAAGACAGGATCAAACAGCATTTTTCCACAATGCAGAGGAATAACCCCTTAGGTTCCACAGTGAGTATAACAAGCATGCTTTACTGCATATATTGTACAGACTGATTTTACTGGTGTGTGTTTAGTAAAACATTCAGTTGGTTTAAACGAACATACAGAAAAACAAGTAAAAGGAATTTCCTAAACATCCAATCCCTTAGGAAATGGTATAGGTTGCACCCTAAGCACCTGGGGGGAGGATTAACAAAAGGGCAATATGTCATTGTTTTAGTGTAAATATCAGTGCATTTTCTGTACACCAAATCAACAATGCCATTGCACAAGTTCTACGTGTTGTTGCTTCAGCTGCACCAAATCACTGTGAAAGTGCTGTGTGACAGCTTCAATTACTGTCCAATAGCGTGCAGCAGAAAAATCAAGCACTTGCAACAATGTTGTAAAATGTACCCCATTATCACAGTGCTGTAAATACTGTAGTGAGGAGGGATGGACAGCGAGGAGCAGCACTGCAGGAGGGAGAGGAGAGTTCGATGTGTATGGGGGGGGGGGGGTTAGTGCACCATTAATGAATTGTTATTATGCCTGAGGAAGGGTCCCTATATGGCCCTTAAACAGTGCTATTTTATGAGATCATACAAGAATAAAGAACTTTGCACTTTAAAACAAGCTTCTTGGTGTGCTGGTGTTCTCTTATTTATCTTGTACACGGAGACCAATCAGGAGTCACTGCAGCATGACTATGACTATTTTATTGATTTGGTGCATAAAAACGTTAAATATGTTTGCATGGATAAATTGGAAAAATCTTTGTTAAACCCCAATGGACTTTAAGAGTGTAGCACAAAGAAATTAAGTACACTGTAACGTACAGCAACCAATCAGATGCTAGTATTCTCTGGAACAGAGCAGACAAGCTAATAAAATGTGAACAATGGTGAATGCAGCCTGTGTGAACTATAGCGGAATAATAAGACGTTATAATACCAGAACTTTAGGCAGCCCATACATTAAGCAATTATCTTTCCTTCAATCATGGGGCACTCAGTTCCCCTATCAACACAGTCAATGTTAATAGGGGAATCCCTCCCGCCACTCTGTTGTGTTCTGATGGCAGGGAGTCTTCCTACCAGCAGAATACAATGATCACTGCTGGCAGCTATAGACGCTGGTAGTGATTGGGTGAAAAAACCAGACAGGCTACTGAAGTTGATTGATGGATTGACTTCAGTAAAATCAGCCTGCCCATAGATGAATTTCAATTCACCTATGGCCGGTGTATCAGTATATGGCAAAGTGAGCAGAGGGATCATAATTCAGCTGGGAACTGGACGAATTTCAATTTATCTATGACCGGCGTATATGGCAAAGTGAGCAGACAGATCGAAATTCAGCTGGGAACAGGACAAACAGCATATTAGTATATGGCAAAGTGAGCAGACGAATCGAAATTCAGTTGGGAACCGGACGAATTTCGATTCACTGATGACCGGCGTATTAGTATATGGCAAAGTGAGCAGAGGGATCATAATTCAGCTGGGAACCGGACAGATTTCGAATCACTTATGACCGGCGTATTAGTATATGGCAAAGTGAGCAGAGGGATCATAATTCAGCTGGGAACCGGATGAATTTCGAATCACCTATGGCCGGAGTATCAGTATATGGCAAAGTGAGCAGAGGGATCAAAATTTTGCTGGGAACCGGACAAATTTCGAATCACCTATGACTGGAGTATCAGTATATGGCAAAGTGAGCAGAGGGATCATAATACAGCTGGGAACCGGATGAATTTCGAATCACCTATGGCCGGAGTATCAGTATATGGCAAAGTGAGCAGAGGGATCATAATACAGCTGGGAACCGGATGAATTTAGAATCACCTATGGCCGGAGTATCAGTATATGGCAAAGTGAGCAGAGGGATCATAATACAGCTGGGAACCGGACGAATTTCGAATCACCTATGGCCGGCGTATCAGTATATGGCAAAGTGAGCAGAGGGATCAAAATTTTGCTGGGAACCGGACAAATTTCGATTCACCTATGGCTGGAGTATCAGTATATGGCAAAGTGAGCAGAGGGATCAAAATTCAGCTGGGAACAGGACGAATTTCGAATCACCTATGGCTGGCGTATCAGTATATGGCAAAGTGAGCAGAGGGATCAAAATTCAGCTGGAACCGGACAAATTTTGATTCATCCACAGCTGGCGTATCAGTATATGGCAAAGTGAGCAGACAGATTGAAAATCAGCTGGCAACCGGACGAATTTCGATTAGTTTATGGTCAGCCTAACAGTATATGGCACAGCGTGCAACAGAAAGTAACCAAGAGCAACAGGCTAAAATCTATGGTGGCTATGCATGGAACAAATGTATATATTACTATTATACAGGATTTATATAATGCCAACAGTTTGCGCAGCGCTTTACAATAAATGACTGCATCGTCAATCAATTTGCTGTCCAGGAGAAAACAAAAAACGATCGGAAAATCAAAAAGATGATTAATAATGCCATTACACAAGTACTAAGTGTTCTTGTCAATCGCTTGAAGTGTCATACACTTCCCGATCATATCAATCTACTTTCCTACAACTGGATTCCCTATCCAGACCGATCAGAATCATTTCAATGAAAATCGATTAGTCTTGCTGAAAATCTTTCAGGGCTCGTTCACACCATAGTGCAGAGACATCAGTTTTTCTGCAAAGGCACAACGAAATCAACTGTTCTCTATGTGCCCTGTTCACACCAAAACACTGGTATCATGTGCAGATTTTTGCTCTGTGCAGGAAGCTGCAATTATTATTATCAGACAGGATTTATATAGCAGCAACAGTCTGCGCAGCGCTCTACAAAATGAAGGTAGACATTACTCCTAGATTGTAAGCTCCAAGGAGCAGTGCCCTCCTAACCCTCTTGTATTGAACTGTATTGTAAAGCGCTGAGCAAACTGTTGTTCTATATAAATCCTGTATAATAATAAATAATAATAATTACAGTTACAATACAATTTGGTACAAGGGGAAACAGAGGGCCCTCTGAGAGATGTGTATTAAACTCATTAAAGCGCGCATGAAAACTGATGCAAGTGAAATCTGTGCATCAGTTTCCATTCGTTTTCATGCACATATAGTGTAAACAAGCCCTCAAAGCCTTTAAATAATTAATAGCTTTCAGATTATGGCCACCATAAGGAAGGTTCACTTCTCACCAGTTACTATCGGTTGTAGCACGTTTCGTATCGCTGTCGCTCATTACACTGCGTCAGTGCATTCTATACTGCACGAGTCCTACAGAAAGGAATGGTCATGTCAATTGAGATGGCCATGGTGGTAAAGGACACCTACCTCCTCCTCTGGAAGGCTGATGTCATCAGGACAGCTCTCTTTGTCAGTTAGGTTGCTGTTCATCGTGACCTCCTGAGTGACTGCGTGCTGCCTGCACTGATGAGTCTGCCCAGCACACAACTGGCAGCTAGGGAGTGAAAAGTTACAAGTCAGTAAACTGGAAGAAATCAAGGATCTCCTGGAGTTCCAATGGAAGAATAGTCAGGTTATCCTGGTAGAGTGAAGCAGTGCTGCAGATGGTCTGTGATAGAGATAAGGAGGAAAAGCATGAGAGAGCAGGGGAAGGGAGGGAAGGGGAAATGTTCTTGACTGTTGGTGATTAGGGTTAGATCCAGCCTCAGCTTTCTCTCTGGAGGGAGGGACTCAAGTCAACTTCACAGCTAGCAACTAACTCCCAGTTTTCTGGGTGGGAGGGACGGCTTATAGAAGACATGGAAGGAGGGGGAGTAAAAAAAAAAAAAAATCAGTATCACTTCCAATTACTTAGTTACAAAAAAAAAAAAAAAAGAAAGAAAGAGAGGGTTTGAAAAAAAATGATGTTTTCCAGAAAGGGTCAAGAGGCGAAATACAGTGAGATAGAACGAAGTCATGGAGTGAGGAGGAGATAAGACAAGTTTACAAGCTGTATGGAGACAGAAGTCTGTTCAGCTGATCATACACCAGCAGATCGACTGCAGATTCCACAACACGTTGGCTGTAATGATCACAGGGCTTGCTAGGCTGTTGCAGCATTTCTAGATTTTTTTTAATTCCTTATTTAGGTGTGAAACTAAACAAAAATGCAACTTTTTGCTTTCAAAAAAGTCCCTGACACTTTCCAAAAAACAAACCGGGTGAAAACACACAGGTGTGAACACGTCCCTTAGGAAATCATGTTAAATGGACTGTAGTGTGTTTCTGCAAAATGTAGAAAACGCTTAGGGGTGAACCTAGGATTAGCCCTGGATCACACTGGATCTGACTTTGAAATTGTGCGACTTCAAGTGAAGTCGCACGATTTCAAAGTGGCATGTCAGTGTGACTTGGCAGAGATCTGTGTGACTTCATACACAGATGTCTGTACAAGTCGCACCTGAAAAGGGCGCATCAAAGGGTTTGCAAGGCTGTTGCAGCATTTCTAGATTTTTTTTTTTAATTCTTTATTTATGACGCAAGAGTAGGTATAGACAGAGATTTCTCGGGTGCAGCCGGAGATAGCAACAAAGGCTGTTAGATATAGGCAGTCTAGGTTCACACCTATGCAGGTTGCGTTTGAGCCGTTTCTGCATTGCGTTTCGGCCGTGTTTTTGATATGCTTTGCAGGTTTGTTTTCTTTTTTAATTTTTCTTTTTGCTAGGCAGATTTAAAATGCAAAACGTGGCGAAAACGCAGCAAAAACGCAATGCATGCTTTTCTGCAGTATTTCCATTGAAGTCTAAAGAAACAAAAATGAAACTTTCAGTTCAAAAAAGTCCCTGACCCTTTCCAAAAAACGCACCGGGTGAAAAGGCACAGGTGTGTGCACAGTGGCTAAATGGTCAGCACTTCTGCCTGGCAGTACTAGGGTTGTTGGTTCGAATCCCAACCACGGCACCACATGCCCGGAGTTTGCATGTTCTCCCTGTGACTGCGTGGGTTTCCTCTGGGTACTCCGGTTTCCTCCCACACTCCAAAGACATGCTGGTAGGCTAATTGGATCCTATCTAAATTGGCCCTAGTATGTGTATGTATGAATGGGAGTTAGGCACCTTAGATTGTACGCCCCTTGAGGGTTAGGGACTGATGTGAATATACAATATATGTAAAGCAGTGCGTAAACTGATGGCGCTATATCTGAAATAAATAAATAAATAGGTGTGAACATGTCCCATAGGAAATCATCATGAAAATCACATGCCAAGTTGCACCTTACTGTCCGCACACTGATTTCTAAATAATGCACTACTTTTGGTGCGATTTGTATAAACATCTGTGTCAGATGTTCTGCAGATCGCATGTAAAACCAGCATGTCCCCCGATTTCAAAGTCAATCTTGATGTGACCGGGGTTTAAGGCTAGCTTCACACCTATGCATTTTGCATTTGAGCCATTTTTGCATTGCAATTTGCGTTGCACATTTTTCCCATGTTTTTTATGCGCTTTTGCGGGGTTTTTTTTTATTTTTCTTGTTGCTAGGCAGATTTAAAATGCAAAAAGCATCAAAAACACAGCGAAAACGCAGCAAAAACGCAATGCATGCTTTTCTGCAGCGTTTCCATTGACGTCTATAGAAACTAAAAAAGCAACTTTCTGCGTTCAAAAAAGTCCCTGACACTTTCCAAAAAACAAACCGGGTGAAAGCGCATAGGTGTGAACATGTCCCATATGAAATCATGTTAAATGGACTGTACTACGTTTCTGCAAAACGCAGAAAACGCACAGGTGTGAACATGTCCCATATGAAATCATGTTAAATGAACTGTACTACATTTCTGCAAAACGCAGAAAACGCTTAGGTGTGAACCTAGGGTTAGCCCTGGATCACACAAGATCCGACTTTGAAATTGTGCGACTTCAAGTGAAGTCGCACGATTTCAAAGTGGCATGTCAATGTGACTTCAGGGGGTGACTTGGCAGAGATCTGTGTGACTTCATGTACAGATGTCCGTGCGAGTTGCACCCGAAAAGGGCTCATCAAAGGGTTTTCTAGGCTGTTGCAGCATTTCTAGATTTTTTTAAAATTCTTTGTTTAGAATGCAAGAGCAAGAATAGGTATAGGCAGAGATTTCCCGGGTGCAGCTGGAGATGGCAACAAAAGGCTGTTAGACATCGGCAATCTTAAAGCGGTATTAGCCCTGGTTCACACTGGATCTGACTTGTGCGACTTCCCTTGAAGTCACTTGATTTCAAAGCGTTATGTCAATGTGACTTCAGGTTTGACTTGGCAGGCATCTGTCCAACTTCATACACAGATGTCTATGCAAGTCGCACCTGAAATCGCAAAAAGTTGTGCAGGAACTAGTGTTGCCACTTCATCCCTTTAAAACCAAACACATATTAATTACACAAGTTCTGTGGCTGAGTAAGGTGGTGATTAAGCTCACTTAGTGCCTTATCTGCATTAAAGTAGCCCCAGAACCTGTGTAATTCATATGTGTTCGGTTTTAACCACTTGCCTACCAGGCACTTTTATCCCCTTCCTGCCCAGGCCAATTTTCAGCTTTCAGTGCTGTCGCACTTTGAATGACAATACGCAGTCATGCAACGCTGCACCCAAAAAAAGTTTTATCATTTTCTTGAGACAGATAGAGCTTTCTTTTTGTGGTATTTAATCACCACTGGGTTTTTTTTATTTTTTGCTAAACAAACTGAAAAATTTAAAAAAAAGTTTTTCCTTAGTTCCTGTGATAAAAGTTTGTAAATGAGTAATTTTTCTCCTTCACTAATGAGGCTGCAGTGATGGGCACTGATAGGCTGCACTGAGAGGCGGCACTGATGAGGAGGCACTGGTAGGTGGCACTGATGGGTATTGACAGGCATCACTGATTGGCACTGAAAGGCAGCACTCATATATAGCACTGATAGGCGGCACTGACTGGCACTGATAGGCGGCACTGATTGAAAATGTTATGGCATAGATGGGCATTGATAGGCGGCTCTGACTGGCACTGATAGGCGACACTGTAAGGCAGCTCTGATGGGCACTAACAGGTGGCATTGATGGGCACTGACAGGTGGTACTGATGGGGCTACACTGATCATCAGGGCACTGTACTCCGCTGGGGGTGCAGTTGCGCAGTTAGTGGAAGGATGTCATATGACATCCTCCCACAACAAGAGAACCACCGACCGTCCGTCATATCCTCATATGGTGTGCAGGAAGCCGTTAGAGGGACGAGGTGGCAACCCTAGCAGGAACTAAACCGGTGACCAATGAAACCAATGTTCCATTTCGGACAAGAGGGTGCGACTTGAAACTGTCAAATCGCATGACAAGTATTGTTAGGTTTTTTTCTTTACTTTCACTTGGTGATCCACTACAAAAATGCACTCCAGATCAGTTCCGTATGCATTTCTGCATACACATTTTTGATGCATTCTGGTGCATATTTGATGCATTCGCGGATGCATTCCTGGTGCTTTTTTCTTTTTTGCTGTTTTGTTTCACTGTACTTGGGTCCAGTGCGTTTTTTATGCATTCCATTGCTTTTTTAAAGTGTTTTACCGCGTTTCAGTACAGTCCAGTGCAGGAAA
This sequence comes from Staurois parvus, assembly GCF_062004578.1. Lineage (NCBI taxonomy): Eukaryota > Metazoa > Chordata > Amphibia > Anura > Ranidae > Staurois > Staurois parvus. The sequence continues at coordinate 1,861,674 of NW_028317882.1, forward strand.
AATGCAGGATACAGTGTTCCAGTGCAGGAAAAATGCAGCATACAGTGTTCCAGTGCAGGAAAAATGCAGCATACAGTGTTCCAGTGCAGGGAAAATGCAGCATACAGTGTTCCAGTGCAGGAAAAATGCAGCATACAGTGTTCCAGTGCAGGGAAAATGTAGCATACAGTGTTTCAATGCAGTCCAGTGCAGGAAAAATGCAGCATACAGTGTTCCAGTGCAGTACAAATGCAACATACAGTGTTTCAGTGCAGTTCAGTGCAGGAAAAATGCAGCATACAGTGTTTCAGTGCAGTCCAGTGCAGGAAAAATGCAGCATACAGTGTTCCAGTGCAGTCCAGTGCAGGAAAAATGCAGCATACTGTGTTCCAGTGCAGTCCAGTGCAGCATACAGTGTTCCAGTGCAGTCCAGTGGAGGAAAAATGCAGCATACAGTGTTCCAGTGCAGGAAAAGTGCAGCATACAGTGTTCCAGTGCAGGAAAAATGAGGCATACAGTGTTCCAGTGCAGGAAAAATGCAGCATGCAGTGTTCCAGTCCAGGGCAGGAAAAATGCAGAATGCAGTGTTCCAGTGTAGTCCAGTGCAGGAAAACTGAGGCATACAGTGTTCCAGTGCAGGAAAAATGCAGCATACAGTGTCCCAGTGCAGTCCAGTGCAGGAAAAATGAGGCAGTGTTCCAGTACAGCTAGTGCAGGAAAAATGCAGCATGTTCTAATTTTTTTATGGAATTGACTGCACTAGTGTGAACTATGCCATTGGAAGCCATATAACCTTCTTTCCATGTGTTTTTGATGCAGAAAAAAACGCAGTGGAGTGCATCTGGTGTGAACTGGCCCTAAGGCTTCATTTAGACTTGTGGTGGGGGGGGGGGGGTGAGGGAAATCATGTATGGTTGAGCCATGATTCTACCGCCCCCCTTAAGCTGCAATAGGCATCTGATGGGGGTGTTTAAATACCGTCGCCAAGATGCGGCAAAGTTCACCCAACATGTAGCAATCGATAGGCAGCAAACCCACGGAACACTACACAGTCAAGCAAGTGGGGAAGTGCCACTAATATCCCACAACTGTGCGCAATGCACAGTAATGGTCGGCAAAAATGGGGTGAAAACAACTGGTAAGTAGGCGTCACATCACTTCCTCACCGTCTGTCAGTAGCCCGAAGTGCAATCTGAACGTGGATCAGGCTTCAGAGGAAAGGGAGATTTAGATGCACATCTAAATCTCCCCTTTGGGTGTCTCCACTGTGGATGGAGAAGCAATGTAGCCACCCTTGGACAGCAGAATTGTCAGTCTGGAGGGATGGTAGTATTAGATGAGCTAGCGGATTCTAGGTTCAAACCTATGCGAGTTGTGTACGTGTGTGACGGGAGTCACTTTGGGTGGGGGGCCCATGGAACACAGCTCACTTTGGAGAGGTGGGGAGACCCCTGTCTCAGCTCCCCATATCCCTCTTATGTGTAAGTCACCCTGTGCCTGTTAGGGGTGCAGGGTGATATGTCCTGATATTGTGTAGACATGTCTAGGAGATCGGTGGGGTGGGGGGTTGTTGATTGTTTAATGCCATGTGGTTGCATCCCATTGTTCTATTGTGTGTGTTGCTTGGGAGCAAACTATTATGGTATGTATGTGTTTGTGTGTATTAGCTTGGTGGGGGGTGTTTCCAGCAGCCCTCCCCCCTGATGGGATTGTCTGCTGGTGTCTCTCCTTACTGGGTGTGGATTGCCCTGCCCTGTGTAGGGAAAGGGAATTTTTCCCTTGAATGTATATATCTTGTATCTGTGTTAAAATAAAGCAGTCTATTTCCTGGTTTCCTTCCGAGACTGGTGTCGTCTAGTCTTGTATGGTCAGCAATGGTGTCTGTGGTCGGTGTTCGGACAGGGAAGCGGTATCCTAACGGAAGTACCCAAGTGCAGTTGGGATACAGTTCCATTACAATGTGCAAAATCGCAACAAGCAAAGAAACGCAGAACCATTTAGCTGATGCGTGGTTGTGCCCAGGGGCGGACTGACAACTCATGGGGCCCCCGGGCAATAGGGGATCATGGGACCCCTGTGTCCTTGCCCAAACTCAAAAAAGCCTATGAAAAAGGTACCAGGGGCATCTCATGGGGCCCCCTACTGACCCCGGGCCCTCGAGCAGTGCCTGAGTTTCCAAATGGTCAGTCCGCCCCTGGTTGTGCCATTAATTGGTAATAGCACCCACATACGTATGCACATGCGGAAGCACCATGCAGTTTGGTGCGGCACATTTTTTGTGAAAGTCTGGGACTTCTTTTTTGTGTTTCCCGTGTATATGGCAGGCCAATTTAATGAAGGGGCTGCCCCACATTTGATGCGTGAAAAACGCACGGAAATGTGAAAGCACTTGGTTATACCTGCAGGTATGAACCAAGCCTTAGATGAACTTGACTGACAAATTAAAGCCAAACTCCAGCTAACACTTTATAAACAGTTACAGCAACAGTTTTTTTCTTTTGGGATAAAGGTTTTACATAAGTAAATACAAACTGATCATTGTAAGCACCCTTGTTAGTGCTAAATAATTTGTCTCAAAACTCTAAGTTCTCATGCACACTGGACATTTTTACAACTGTTGTTTTTGGCTTTTGATGTTTTTTTTCTACAGCCAGTAAACCCCCCAGCATGTTATCCAATGTGTCCATGCACACATAGACTGTAATCAACGTTTTTTGGCAGGGGCGTTTTTTGGCTGGGAAAAAAACCCAGAACTAGTGGGTTTCTAGAGGAGTTTTTTAGCTGTAAAAACGCTCTAACGCTGATAAACCCTGTAAATTGCGACAAACCAGCATTTTTTGGACTTTTTTTAGTAAAAAAAAATGCTACAAAACGCAAACATGGGGGGGGGCTTGCTATGGGGGCATGGAGCACGTAAAGCCATACATGGGTCGATTTTCGAACGATTTTTCGTTGGAAAATCGGACCTAAGAATAATCAGCAGATTTTCGCTCTGTTAGTGGGGCAATGGCACCGGGCGATTTTAGTGGTTCCTCCCCATTTCGTTTATCAGGCATGCTGGAAAATTCATGAAAAACCGATTTTTTAAATCATTGGTAGCACCATCGAATTACAGAACAAACAATATTTTCGATCGAAAAATCGTTTGTAATTCGACCCATGTATGGCCTGCTTAAGTATATGTTCATGTTCGTTATATAAAAAAAAGTTAATGTTGCGCCCTCCTAGGTAGCTAGGGGGATCCTAATGGTTAGTGAGGAGGTCTGAGTAGCAGCCTAGGTGCGATAGGCAGGTGGGTCAATTTTGGGTCAGAGCTGAGAGGCTCTGCAGACCAGTCCTCTGGAATTTCCCCTGTTCTAGAACTTTGGAGACAGGTCTAGAAGCAGTGGGTGGATTTGAGGAGTGGCTGGGCTGTACTCTTAGAGAACCCTGGCCAATCCCAGGAGACTTGGCAAGGGGCTAAGACAACCTTTAAGAGTAACTGAGGAGAGTGATTGGCAGAGAGTTGGAGGAGAGTGAGAAGAGAGAATGTGAGGCACCTGGTTGAAAAGAGTGGGAGTGGGTGTGGGTATCTGTCAGAAATATGTACCCTCTCCCTGAAAAAAAAAAACAGTTTACAATCCAGGCACCTCCTTTTTTAACCGCCTCCTGCCTGCCATAGAAGGTAATGACGGGCGCAAGGCGGTTCTCTCGTTCTGTGGGGACGTCATATGGCGTCCTCCCATTCTTACCGCGCATGCACGGCTCCGGGAGCACGCAGCGCAGCAATCGGTGGTGCGCTGTGTCCTTTGGACACAGCAGATCACCGATCAACGGAAAGAGCCGAAGATGTCGGCTCGGTCATGTGATCAACTGTGTCCAATCACAGCTGATCACATGTAAATAGGGAAATGCCAGTTATTTCTCTGCTCACGAGCTGTCATGCTGACAACTTGAGAGGAGAGGAGAGCCGGTAATCGGCTTTACTCAGAGGGGACATGTGCACTGATCATCAGGGCACTGATGATCAGTGTGCCCTGATGATCAGTGTAGCCCCAGCAGTGCCACCTGTCAGTGTCCATCCGTGCCAGCTGTCAGTGCTCATCCATGCCACCTGCCAGTGCACATCAGTGCCACATCAATGCCACATATCAGTGCCTACCAGTGCACATCAATGCCACATATCAGTGCCCATCTGAGCTGCCAGTCAGTGCCACCTATCAGTGCCGCCAGTCAGTGCCACCTGTCAGTGCCCATCAGTGCTGCCAGTCAGTGCCGCCTATCAGTGCCAGTCAGTGCTGCCTATCAGTGCCACCTATCTGCCGCCTTTCAGTGCCCATCAGTGATGCCTGTCAATGCCCATCAGTGCCACCTACCAGTGCCTCATCAGTGCCCATCAGTGCCACCTATCAGTGTCCATCAGTACAGCCTATCAGTGCCCATCACTGCAGCCTCATTAGCACACATCAGTGAAGGAAAACAATCACTTATTTACAAAATTTTATAACAAAAACTAAAACATTTTTTCTAAAATTTCAGTGGTTTTTGGTTTGTTTAACAAACGAAAATCCCAGAGGTGATTCAATACCACCAAAAGAAAGCTCTATCTGTCTCAAAAAAATGATAAAAATTTCATATGGGTACAGTGTTGCATGACTGCGCAATTGTCATTCAAAGTGTGACAGCGCTGAAAGCTGAAAATTGGCCTGGGCAGGAAGGGAGTAAAAGTGCCCGGTAGGCTAGTGGTTAAATGACGTTCCCCTTTCTGCATGGTTTTGCATGTAAAGAGTACCTGAGCAGATGTGAAATGAATTGGCAGATGGGTGTGTTTGTCTGGTCAGGGGACAGGGTTCTTCTCTCACTAGCATTGTACTGCAGGAAGCAGCAGTGTGTGTACAGAAACAGTAGCAGAGTGTGTCTGTAATTAAGGTCTGCTGACTTTGAACACAGACTATTTCAAGAAAATCTATAATCACAGCATACACTTTCCTTTTTAACATCAGCAATGTAAAAGCAACACAAACCATAGTTACATTTGACAATCTAAGATAAGCATACCTGAAAACAATCTCCTTTCACGTTGTGAGTTCTGCTTGTTTGTTGACCACAACTCTCCACAACTTCCTGAATTCCCAGCATACTTTGCAGCTTCTTCTCTTCATTTCTGAGGACTACATATCCCATGGTACCTTACTGATTCCTTTACTGACTCCGCCTCCTGCACCTCTGTAGATCAGAAGGCAGGCTCTGTGAAATGTGTGACACAGCAGTGCCTACTCCCAGCACATAGTGAATACGTGTCACAGGATTTAGGGAAGTAAATGTGTGTGCGGATCTTCACAAAGTACGTTTACAAAGTTCAGCTCAGAGTAATATAACTAGACTAGAAATAATGGAAATACAATGTGGAAATGAATATATGATTTAACATTTTGACCATAGATACAACTATTACCTGAAGGGAGAGAGTTTGGGTGTGTGCAGTCACTGAAGGGCTGAGCAATCCAGTTATCCAGGAGGCAATGCTTTGCGATGTATCCTGTGTGATACTGAAGCCCCAACATGGGAAAATTCTTGCAAGGAGACTTTCCTTATAAATAAAAGTGGGTGGAAAAACCTTAGCCACTTCCTGTCTGGCCCATGTCGATAAACAGCTGGACGGGAGTGCTCCCGAAGCGTGTGGATGTTTCTAAACGTCCCCCCACATCCATTGCCTGTACGTGCTCCCTGGGAGCGCGCGGCACCGCGGTCTGGTGCCCGATGTGTCCTCAGACACAGCGGAACACAGATCGCTGTACGGAACCTCTGTGTGAGGTCCTGGGATTAGTACCACTTAACCTCTAGAAACATCCACCTGCATTGGCAGCACTCCTATCCGTCTGTTTATCGACATGGGCTGGACGGGAGCGCTGCCGATGCGGGTGGACGTTTCTAAACCTGCATCCATTGCATGTGTGTGTTCCCTGCGAGCATGCGGCACCACGATCTGGTGCCCACTGTGTCCTCCGGACACAGCGGAACACAGATCGCTGTACGGGACTTCTGTGTGAGGTCCCGATCATGTGATCACTGATTGGCCAATCAGTGATCACGCGAATAGGTGTAAACAAGATGTCACTTCCTGACATCATTGCTTACTACTTATGAAATCAGTGAATGATCACAGAGGTCACATGGTACAACGCTATTCTTTTTTTACCAAAAAGACAGATGAATACATTTAGGCCAAGATTTATGAAGAAAGATTATTTATTTGCAAACTTGTATAAGAAAAACACTTTTTTTCAAACTTTTTGGACTTTTTCATTTCTATAGCGAAAAAATAAAAATCCCAGTGGTGAATAAATACCACCAAAATAAAGTTTTATCTGTCTCAAAAAATTGCGAAAAAAGTCATATGGGTACAGTGTTGCATGACCGCGCAATTGTCAAAGTGTGATAGCACTGAAAGCTGAAAATTGGCCTGGACAGGAAGGGGGTGAAAGTGTCCAGACTTGAAGTGGTTAAAGTAGGTCTAAAGGCAGAGTTTTTATTATACCTTCATGCATTCTATATCTGAAGGTAAAACACCCCACCCCCATCCTTCTTATACTTAAAGTGAAGCTCAACCCAAAAAGGGAAGTTCCGCTTTAAAGGACTGGTCCCCCGCTCCCTGTTAAGAATTGGCACCTTTGGGGAGCGGGTACCCGCTCCCACTTCCGCTGCGATCACCTTTATTTATGTGTGTATTTGCGTGCATTGCACATTCACACATATGCGCACGCACTATACGCAATATATTCTTAAGGAAAAGTCATTGATATTTATACTCATATGCACGTATTAGTGCACATTTGCGCACGCGCATGCAGCATAAATTACTGAAATTTTTTTTTTTAACTGAGGAATACGCAGTGCTTGTTTACGCACCTTTGTGCAAGGGAACATTGGAAATAATGAGCTGCATTTTACCTCAGTAAACAAAAAAACGCTGTACTGACCTTTTTCAAGCTGAAGTGTGCAAGAGTCGCTACGACTACGTAATATTTGTAATCACCAAGTTGTTAAAGTATAATTAAAGGCAAAACTTTTTTATAGGTTTTGGATAAAGCGAAGAGGAATTGGAATACTTTTCAGTTTTTACTGCTGTCTGTGCCCCCATTAGGGAGATTCACCCTCTCTATTTGTCCTGTTTACCATTACCATTGAAAGTGAGAGTAAAAGAACATCCCAAATTTTGGGTTGTCCCCAGAAAAGTAATAGAATGGAAATCCACCAATTGGGACACTAGTTCAGATGGCCTGGGGGTCCCCAAGGAATTTCCTTAACCATTTGCCCTCCTGAGGATTTACCCCCCTTCCTGACCAGGCCATTTTTTGTGATACAGCGCTGTGTTACTTTGACAGTTGTGCGGTCATGCAACGCTGCTCCCAAATGAAATTTATGTCTTTTTTTGCCCACAAATGGAGCTCTCTTTTGGTGGCATTTGATCGCCTGTGCGTTTTTTATTTTTTGCACTATAACCAAAATAACCAAAGAGTAGCAACAGTGCTAAACTTTCTCCATTTGTAGACAATCTGTCTTACCGTGGACACATGAACATCAAGGCTTTTGGAGATACTTTTGTAACCCTTTCCAGCTTCATGCAAGTCAACAATTCTTGATCGTAGGTCTTTTGATAGCTCTTTTCTGCGAGGCATGGTTCACATCAGACAGTGCTTCTTGAAACCAGTAAACCCAAAACAGGTGTGTGTTTTTTAAGGGCAGGACAGCTGTCAGCAACACATCCAATATCATCACACTGATTGGAGTCAAGGTTGGCTCACTCCTGGCTCCAATTAGCTCTGGGAGAAGTCATTAAGCTAGGGCCTCACATACTTTTTCCTCCCTGCACTGTGAATGTTTACATGTTATGTGCAATTAAACCATGGCAACATCTAATGTTTGTGTAGTATTATGTTCAGCAGACTGTGTTCTTCTATTGTTGTGACTTAGATGACGTTCAGAGCACATTTTATGCCCAATTCATGCAAAACTCCACGTAATCTCAAGGGGTTCACATACTTTTTCTTGCAACTGTATTAGTAATGGCGGCAATTGGGGACTTATAGCGGGACTGCGGCGGGCATTCTGACACTGGGTGGGAAATGACTAACTGCCACTGACATCCCCAGTGACACTAATACAGTAATCAGTGCTAATAAAAAGCACTGACACTGTACTAATGACACTGGGCAAGAAGGGCTAACATCTGGGACGATCAAAGGGTTAACTGTGTGCTGTGTTGTGTTTTACTTGGGAAACATGCTGCTGTGTATTTCTCTGCTGTGCACGTTACTGCTGACAGAAGAGAGACCCCTGTCAGTTATATTTGGCAATCGCTGGGTGCGAAGGAGAATATCCGTCCGGCACCCGGTGATTGACATTTGTAGCCACCAATGGTGGTGCACGTAGGGCGCGCCCCCTGCCCAGAAATACAAATCACGTATGTATACACGTGACTTTGCACAACCCTACCGCCCTGTAGCAGTATTTCTGCTATAGAGCGCAGGGCAACTGGTTAAAAAGACAAAACCTTTTTTTTAGGTTTTGGATAGAGTGAAAAGGGATTAGAATACTTGTTTTTATTGCTGTCTGTGCCCCCCGTTAAGCAGATTCCCATCTCTATTTGTCCTGTTTATTATTATCATTGAAACTGAAAGTAAAAGAAAAACCTAAATTTTGTGTTGTTCCCAGAAACGTAATAGAGGGGAAATCTTCCAATAAGGACACTAGTTTTGGTGATGTAAGGGTCCCCAAGGAATTTCCTTAATTTGCTGAGGTTTCCTCTCACTTCCTGTTTGGCTATGGGACAGGAAGTGAAGGGAAGTCTTCGTAATGGGACACAGATGGCGAAAAAAAAATCTGACGGGGTTATAACCATCCCTTGCTCTATCCAAAATGGGAAAAAAAAAAGTTTTGCCTGTAGTTCTACTTTAACTTTGTTTTTCTGTCCCTTGTAAAATTGGCGCAATGTGTGGTGATTCTACAAGAAATACAGCCCACGTGAAGCTAAGCAGACTCCATGAGGCCTGAGCTGTACCTGTTAGAGGCCAGTCTGCAGCAGGCTGCTCATACCGGATCTATTAATAATTACACAAACAATAGATATTCTGTTTTCATGTCAGCCAACTGTAGTAACTATGTTTAGCATCTAACCTGGAAACAGGATGGAGTGCTGAGATCAAGTTTACAATAAATATTATTAGTATATACACTGTACACAATACAGCTCTGCCATTGCTTGCTGACCACAAGGAAAAAGACATTCTGGAGCAGCTGCAGTTTACATGTTTAAATAATAAAATCCTCATCATTACATAGTTGTAAGCTGCTCCTATGTTTAACCACTTGCCCTCCAGAGGATTTACCTGCCTTCCTGACCAGGCCATTTTGTGCATTACGGCGCTGCGTTACTTTAACTGACAATTCTGCAGTCATGCAGCGTTGCACCCAAATGAAATTTATGTCCTTTTTTTTACCATGAATTGAGATTTCTTTCAGTGGTATTTGATCACCTGTGCGTTTTTTCTTTTTTTTGCACTATAAAAAAAAAAAGACAGACAATTTTGAAAACAAAAATATTTTGGACTTTTTGCTAATAAACATGTCCAGTGAAAAAATTTAAAAATCAAATTTCGTCATAAATTCAGGCCAAAATGTATTCTGTTACATGTCTTGCTAAAAAAAATCCCAATACATGTAAATTAATTGGTTTATGTGAAAGTTACAGCGTTTACAAATGCCGGTATACAGTATATACTGAATTTTTATTTTTTTACTAATAATGGTGGCAATCCGTGACTTATAGCAGGATTGCGGCAGGCATTCTGACACTGGGGGAACTGACTTGGTGTCACTGACATGCCCAGTGACACCAATACAGTGATCAGTGCTAATAAAAAGCACAGACACTGTACTAATGACACTGGGCAGGAAGGGTCTGGGGCGATCAAAGGGTTAACTGTGTGCTGTGTGCTATTTTACTGTGTGCTGTGTGTGTGCTTTACACTGTAAGCACACTGCTGTGTATTGCTCTGCTATGCAGAGCAATACACAGCAGTGTGCATGAGCTGACGGGAGAGATCTGTGTCGTTTATACACAGGTCTCTCCCCTGTCAGTGATACTCAGCGATTGCCGGGTGGCTGTGGGGAATCACTGGCCGGGACCTGGTGATTGACAGCTGAGGCTGCGAATGGCAGCATGGCGCACCCCTACCCGGAACTGCAAAAACATATATATAGGTATGTATGTGTGTGATTTTGCGCAGCCAAGCCACCCTGTAGGAGTATTTCTGCTATAGGGAGGAGGGGAAGTGGTAAAAGTAGAACTATAGTAGAACTATAACTATAAACTATAAAGTAGAACTATAAACTACCATTAAAAGAAATATGTGCTGCAGAATTTGATTAAAACTGCATCTGCAATTACAGTCTTAGTTCCACTGCAAACTCCCACAAATACCTGTTGATTATGCCAGTGAAGTCTACCAAATAATCCTTTAGATCAGGAGTGGGCAATTAATTTTCCCAAGGGACCACATGAGACGCTGGACTCTTGTGGAAGGCTGAACCAATATAGGCTATACTTAGTGTTACTAAACCCAGGACCCTGCATTCACTATATCTGGTCTCTCACAGTACACACAACATGGAAATGCACATTTTCTCATCAGCTGTATATAGCAGTCTTTTGACTTCTATTGGTGTCTGGCTGAGGACTAGTTAAAGCTTGTAGGACGAGTTTTCATTCTCCTCTGACTGGACTATGAGGCTGCATGACCCCTGACCCTCTTTTTGGACAGCACTGATTGGCCCCATGCTGATCACATGCACCCTCCCCCCCAAAAAAACATGTCTAGCAATACAAACCAAACTGAGCATGTGCGGAGTGCCTGCTAGGGCTCTGTACTATCAGCAGAAGGATTGGGGATTGTGGAAGAAGGGGAGGATCAGAGAAGACAGGATCAAACAGCTTTTTTATACAATGTGGAGGATTAACCCCTTAGGTTCCACTGTGCATATAACAAGCATGCTTTACTGCATATGCAGACTGATTTTACTGTTGTGGGTTTAGTAACACTTTAATTTTGCATCAAAGTTACTTACCTGCCTGTCTAACCCTGTACAGTGAGCTACACATGCGCAGCTCACTGTACAATTTCGGCAATGCCAAATCTGACTGAACTCCCTGATGCCGATTTGATGTCGTCCTCGTCTGACCAATAACAGCGGTTGGAGATCAGTACCTGGAAGCTGTCCACCCAAAGATATCAGTAGCTGGGCAGTGCACAGCGGGACTCTGTATCACTGGAGATGAGGTGAGTATTGTTCTGCTTTATGCCGGCTATACATTGAACGAAATTTGGATGGTTCAGCAGGGACAGGACAAATTTCAGTCCATGTATGGCCCATGCATTGTCACTGCTGATGTATAAGGCTGTAGCTTGTCAATCAGCACGTGGCTACACCTAGTCCTCTCCACTGCTTTCTGGATTGACAGCACTGGCGCTGTTGATGAAACCCTCCTACTGAGAACTGCAGTGTCTGGGAGGGGAACATGTGAAGAAAGATTTGGCAAAGTCAGGAAAGGTAACAGAAGATTACGGTACTTTACAAGGTTTGAGCACATGGTAAATAGATTTGGTTCTTCTTTAGTTGTACTTTAAGAACAATAAAAAAACAGTACACTTTCTCAAATATAAGTGTGGATATACCATTAGAAAAATAGGCTTGTGCCTAATGATGGCAGAAACAAAAGGTTCATCTGTGTAGCGGCGACATTCTTTTTTTTACCATTCTCAGTCATCTCATATTAGTTTATTTACACATTATCACAATGTTCGAAGCCAGGTTCAGGCCACGAAACCAAAGGACTCCTAATCAATACTACTATGTTGCTGTATTTTTACATTAACCTCCCAGGTGGTCTGATTATGTCAAGATTTTTGAATGTCAAAGTGGTACATTGTTTTGCATGGAAATTTTATATATTTTTTTATATTGTAGACCTATAATTCTTAGGAATAACTCACTTAAATCTGTCCAAACAAAAGTCTAGTAAACATCTCGGGTATGATAAAGTTTGAAACACGAAATCATAAATTATAATATAATACATAATTATAAAAAAATATATACCGTAATAATAAATTTAATTAAAAAATGTAATCAAACCAAAAACACGTGTCCAAACAAGGGTGCAATATTACTAGATGCTGCATATTGGTTTAGTAAACATCCTGGGTATGAAAAATTTTGAAACATGGGACTCCAAAAAGTCCAACGTCACAATCAGGCGCTGCCTGATCAGTACCACATTCAATACAGCACCAAGTTCGCACATCACTGAGCTCAGTCGCAGAATAGTCACTTTGTGTCTGATGATGAATTTCCCCACGAATCACTATCGCTCAATTCTGCAAGTGATTCTAATTCACTATCGCTGTTTTCTAGGTGGTCTAAAACCACTTTTGACCTAAAGGGACGTTTTTTGGATGCCATGGACGTTTTCAAGTTTCCAGGCAGAAAGAACAGTAAAAATGCAGGCAGTGCACTGGACAAAGCACTAGGGACAAAAAGGAGGTGAAATGGTTTGATACAGTAATGTAACTTATTGCAATGTATTGTCGTATGTCATGTTTTGTTTACTTTTTTTAATCTCCCGCCGGTTCCGCCCCCCCTGCATAGCGGCGTTCACATTGAAGGGAATCCAGAAGACAGATGCGTGCATCGGCCGGAGGACACAGTGGGAGGACATCGGGGGATCATAGGGACAAGGTAACTACAGTGTAATCCCGAGAGTGGCTCAGGGTTACTGCTTTTGGTACGGAAATTTAACCTTGAGCCACACTCAGGATTACCGACAAGGAGGTTAAAGCTTTACTGAAAAATGCAAGTTCTGCTCTACCTCCTCCTCCCCTCTCCTATTCTGCTTTTAGGACATCATTTATTTGGGGGCGAGCAGCTACCTAGTTTTGTTAGGCACCTGCTCCCAACTTCTGCTGGAACTAACAAGGCAATTCCATCAAAGGTTCTTCCCCTTCCTCCAGCAACCTTCAGGGACATGTTACAGGTCCCAGGAGGCTGCAGGACCATTTATGCAGTGAGGCTTACACATGCATAGTGGGGAGCCAGCTGTAACGCCACAAGGCTTTACAGCCACTTTTCCACTCTCGCATGGTGCTGCCGGGGACCAAAGACCAGTGAAGACCCAGATGAGTACAGCACTGGATCCTTGGACAGGCAAGTGTCAAATTATTAAAAATCAGCAGTTACTGTATTTGTAGATGCTGACTTTTATTTTTTTTCAAAAGTGACTGGAGAACTGCTTTAATATACACTATATTGACAAAAGTATTGGGACACCCCTCAAAATCATTGGATTCAGGTGTTCCAATCGCCTTCATGGCCACAGGTGTAAAAAATCAAGCACATAGGCATGCAGACTGCTTCTAAAATCATTTGTAAAAGAAAGGGTCCCTCTCAGTAGCTAAGTGAAGCCATGATAGGTTGCCACCTGTGCAATAAGTCCATCCATGAAATTTTCTTGCTACTAAATTTTCCACGGTCAACTATTAGTGGTATTATAACAAAGTGGAAGCAACTGGGAACAACAGCAATTCCACCATGAAGTGGTAGGACACGTAAAATGACAGCGCGGGGTCAGAGCATTCTGAAGCATACAGTGCACAGAAGTCGCCAACTGTCTGCAGAGTCCATAGCTAAAGACCTGCAAACTTCGTGTGGCCTTCAGATTAGCACAACAGTGCGTAAAGAGCTTCATGGAATGGGTTTTCATGGCCAAGCTGCTGCTGCATCCAAGCCTTACATCACCAAGTGCAATGTAAGCGTCAGATGCAGTGGTGTAAAGCACGCTGCCACTGGACTCTAGAGCACTGGAGACGTGTCCTCTGGAGTGACCAATCATATTTCTCTGTTTGGCAATCTGATGGACGTGTCTGGGTTTGGTGGTTGCCAGAAGAATGGTACTTTCCTGACTGCATTGTGCCAAGTGTAAAGTTTGGTAGAGGGGGAATAATGGTGTGGGGTTGCTTTCCAGGGGTTGGGCTTGGCCTCTTAATTCCAGTGAAGGGAACTCTTAAGGTATCAGCATACCAAGACAGTTTGGACAATTTCATGCTCCCAACTTTGTGGAAACAGTTTGGGGATGGCCCCTTCCTGTTCCCACATGACTGCGCACCAGTGCACAAAGCAAGGTCCTTAAAGACATGGACGAGCAAGTTTGGGGTTTAGGAATTTGACTGGCCTGCACAGAGTCCTGAACTCAACCTGATAGAACACCTTAGAGCGGAGACTGCGAGCAAGGCCTTCTCATGGTCAAACATTCTCATAGACACACTCCTTAACCTTGTGGACAGCCTTCCCAGAAGAGTTAAAGCTGTTATAGCTGCAAAGGATGAGCCAACTCAATATTGAACCATACGAACTAAGACTGGAATGCCCTTAAAATTATGCATTTAAAGGCAGACGTCCCAATACTGTTAGCAATATAGTGAATAATTGAAGTTCAACACTTAATAAAAGTTAAGTGTGACATAACATTAAACTGAAAAAGCAGTGAAAGTACTGCTCTCTCCAGTTATAAGGATACATTTTACAAGGGATTTTTCCTCTATATATGTACTCTAATGTTGCCTATAGACACGACACTATTTTAGGCAATTTGAATAAGCTTTTGATTGCACAATCAACAGAATAAATCAAGGTGACCTACTAACATCTAACTATAGATATTATTGGTGGTAGGTTGCCTTCATCCACTCAATCATTTTTTGAGATCTGAAGGTTGCTTAAATTGCTTCAAAAATGTCTTCGTAAAACTCCTAAAACCTAAAGCTATGCATAACCATGTAACTTCACCCTTCTCATATATTTTCAGGCTTGTGGCCCAGTGCACTCATCATAAAGACCGGGTTCTGTTCTTGACACACCAATTAGAGCTGACAGGGAGCATGAATAAAAAATGCAAACAGGAATTCCCTCTCCACAGCATATATGCAGAACACATAAGAATGTAATATAAATCCCGGAATGTATGGAGAGAAAATTAAATACCAAGACAGGCTGGCTGCTTTCATCCAGAGACAGTCAACCATGCAGAATTGCTTAGTTCCAAGACACCATGAACAGTATTGTGCACTCACTTGATTAACTATGTTTCTGACCAGAGTACGAGAAGACTTAGACCAATGGTGGCCAGACATGGAATTTGTTTCTTTATTTATATTGAAAAATTCTTAGAATCGTCCTTTCTGCAAACCAAGAACCTGTACTGACCACAATGTTTTTAACTTCAGTCTAACGATATTTTATTTTTATAACAGTTATCTTCACAGTTTTTCTTTATTTTCACAGTTAGGCCTCTTTCACGGTTTTGCTTATAGATGCATGTTTTTTATTGTGAAGTTCCAACACTCCTGGCACAGAGATCACTCACATTGTGTTTATCTGCGATTACGTGTATTTACGTGCGTTTACATGCAGCTGCATTTAGCTGCTGTAGTAAATTCTTGCCTTTCCTATAGCAACTGTTTACTTTTTTTTTCTTTGTACTGCGATTAACTGGGTTTATGTACAGATAGCTGCGGTAAATCGCTCCTGGATGCTGTCAACTTTATTCTTCCTAAATGCATAAAACCCTATGTTATGAAACTGTTGCTAAATGTAGTGTGTGAATGGAGCCATAGGGAAGCATTGTCTTCATTTAGTTGTGGTAAATAAGTTCCTTTAACCGCAGCTAAAAGCTGAAATCTAACCTTCTGTGTGAAATGGGCCTTAAAAGGTTAGTTGTCATCCTTACTGAGCAATCTTACACATGAGAAAACTACAGTAATTGCCAAAATAATGGCAGATTTTAAAAAGACACTGCTGATTTATCTTGATATATAAAGTTGAACTCCAATATTAATCCTAATAGTAGTAACCTACCTCCGATTAAAAAAAAAATTTCTCCGTGCAAGGTAAAATCATAATGTGCTAGTATGCATCACATACTAGCACATTATGAAAGACTTACCTTCAAACGAAGAGCTCCAGTGGCGCGTGTGATGGACAGGGCTTCCATCTACACCCGGTCTTCCTTTCAGGTTCGAGGGCTCCAGATGTTTGAATGGCTGAGCCGTGATGATTTCACTCCTGCACATGCACATGGGAGTCACGGCCGCAGCACAGAGCTCTGAATGGACGGCATGGGTATACCATCCCTTCAGAGTGCATGCGTCAGTGACGTCACCAGCTGTGGAAACAATATCTCTGGTGCACGTTTAGGAGATATTCATTTTACCTACAGGTAAGCTTTATTATAAGCTTACCTGTAAGTGCAAATAGTAGACTATTTAATAAGTCCACTGGGTACTATTTAGCAAGTGCTCAAATCCCGAACTGAAATGTGAAGACGTTAACTGCATTGTACCTGTAACTTCAGTGACCAGGTTTGCTCCCAACATTTTCTGTCGGCCCCTGTCCCCGCCTGCCAGCCTAACCACCACCTGTAAGGCTTCAGTGTTCTTAGATCTAGTACTGGCATCATCTGCATTTCCTGTCAGCATGTGCCTCCGGCCAGCCTGCTGACTTCAATAATCTTACATCTGCCGGGTCTAGTCCTGCATTTCCAGCATCCACTGTCAGCTTCTGCTCACCACTTTACTGACCTTTAGAACAAGGCCTAAGGAAGTGCTACAGGTGGTGGGCTGGCCGGCAGGTGGGGACAGAAGCAGACAGTGCATGCAGGAAATGCAGGACTAGACATGGGAAGATCTATGGATACTAAAGCCTTACAGGTGGTGGACTGGCCAGCAGGTGGGGACAGAAGCAGACAGTGCATGCAGGAAATGCAGGACTAGACATGGGAAGATCTATGGATACTAAAGCCTTACAGGTGGTGGACTGGCCAGCAGGTGGGGACAGAAGCAGACAGTGCATGCAGGAAATGCAGGACTAGACATGGGAAGATCTATGGATACTAAAGCCTTACAGTTTGTCTGCTGGCCGGCAGGTGGGGACAGAAGCAGACAGTGCATGCAGGAAATGCAGGACTAGACATGGGAAGATCTATGGATACTAAAGCCTTACAGTTTGTCTGCTGGCCGGCAGGTGGGGACAGAAGCAGACAGTGCATGCAGGAAATGCAGGACTAGACATGGGAAGATCTATGGATACTAAAGCCTTACAGTTGGTCTGCTGGCCGGCAGGTGGGGACAGAAGCAGACAGTGCATGCAGGAAATGCAGGACTAGACATGGGAAGATCTATGGATACTAAAGCCTTACAGTTGATGGGCTGGCCAGCAGGTGGGGACAGAAGCAGACTGTGGATGCAGGAAATGCAGGACTAGGCATGGGAAGATCTATGGATACTAAAGCCTTACAGTTGGTGGGCTGGCCAGCAAGTGGGGACAGAAGCAGACTGTGGATGCAGGAAATGCAGGACTAGACATGGGAAGATCTATGGATACTAAAGCCTTACAGTTGGTGGGCTGGCCAGCAGGTGGGGACAGAAGCAGACTGTGGATGCAGGAAATGCAGGACTAGACATGGGACGCTCTATGGATACTAAAGCCTTACAGGTGGTGGGCTGGCCGGCAGGTGGGGACAGAAGCAGACAGTGGATGCAGGAAATGCAGGACTAGACCCAGCAGATCAGGTGGTAAGCCAGAGGGCAGGTGAGCAGGCAGGGACAAAAGCTGACAGAGAATGCAGGAAATGCGGGGACTAGACATGGGAAGATCTAAGGATACAAAAGCCTTACAGGTGATGGGCTGGCCAGCAGGTTGGGACAGAAGCAGACAGTGGATGCAGGAAATGCAGGACTAGACCCAGCAGATCAGGTGGTAAGCCAGAGGGCAGGTGAGCAGGCAGGGACAAAAGCTGACAGAGAATGCAGGAAATGCGGGGACTAGACATGGGAAGATCTAAGGATACTAAAGCCTTACAGGTGATGGGCTGGCCAGCAGGTTGGGACAGAAGCAGACAGTGGATGCAGGAAATGCATGACTAGATCCAGAAAATTAGGTGGTGGGCCAGAGGGCGGGTGGGCAAGCAGGGTCAAAAGCTGACAGAGAATGCAGGAAATGCCAGGACTAGACATGGGAAGATCTAAGGATACTAAAGCCCTACAGGTGGTGGGCTGGCCAGCAGGTGGGAACAGAAGCAAACAGTGGTTGCAGAAAATGCAGAACTAAACCCAGCAGATCAGGTGGTGGGCCAGAGGGCAGGCAGGCAGGCAGGGACAAAAGCTGACAGAGAATGCAGGAAATGCGGGGACTAGACATGGGAAGATCTAAGGAAACGAAAGCCTTACAGGTGGTGGGCCAGAGGGTGGGTGGGCAGGCAGGAACAAAAGCTGACAGAGAATGCAGGAAATACCGGGACTAGACATGGGAAGATCGAAGGATACTAAAGTCCTACAGGTGGTGGGTGCGCCGGCAGGTGGGAACAGAAGCAGACAGTGGATGCAGGAAATGCAGGACTAGACCCAGCAGATCAGGTGGTGGGCCAGAGGGTGGGCGGGCAGGCAGGGACAAAAGCTGACAGAGAATGTAGGAAATGCTGGGACTAGACATGGGCATATCTAAGGATACCAAAACCTTACAAGTGGTGAGCTGGCCGGCAGGTGGGGACAGAAGCAGACAGTGGATGCAGGAAATGCAGGACTAGACCCAGCAGATCAGGTGGTGGGCCAGAGGGTGGGTGGGCAGGTAGGAACAAAAGCTGACAGAATGCACTAAATGCCGGGACTAGACATTTGAAGATCTAAGGATACTAAAGCCCTACAGGTGGTGGGCGCACCAGTAGGTGGGAACAGAAGCAGACAGTGGATGCAGGAAATGCAGGACTAGATCCAGCAGATCACGTAGTGGGTCAGAGGGTGGGGGAGCAGGCAGGAACAAAAGCTGACCGAGAATGTAGGAAATGAGGGACTAGACATGGGCAGATCTAAGGAAACTAAAGCCTTAAAGGTGGTGGGCGGGCCGTCGGGCAGGGACAGAAGCTGACAGCTTTGGTCCTGTCCAGGGGCGGACTGACAACTCATGGGGCCCATGGGCAATAAGGGATCATGGGGCCCCTGTGTCCTCATCCACACTCAAAAAAGCCTATGAAAGGTACCAGGGACATCTCATGGGACCCCCTACTGACCCCGGGCCCTCGGACAGTGCCCGAGTTCCCCAATGGTCAGTCCGCCCCTGGTCCTGTCCCTGAGATGCAGGAGGAGCAGAGTACAAAATCTAGTGCAGCGCTATATAGAAACCAATCCGCTTCCAGATTTTTTTCGTCAAAGCTTAAGTTAGAAGCTGATTGGCTATCATGCACAGCTGCACCATATTTTGCACTCTTCAGTTTTAGCAAATCAGCCACACATTTGCACAAATTATTTATACACTTATATGAAATCTAGAGTAATAAATATAAAATAATATACATGCATTTATCAGTTAGGCTAGTGGGAGGAAACAGTTTTAGGAGATAGGAGACCACAATTTCCTGACGTTAATCAGTAAAAGCTGCTGTACAAGCCATGCTGCCATGCAGGCCAGCGAGTTACAATGGAAAGGCTGTTGCTATGATGCTGAATTCTGTTTGATACACCAGTTTATTATTAGGCAGGAAGCATTTCATTTGAAGTGCATATATACCCCAAAATTGAAAACCCATTAGCAATTAATACAATGGCCGGATGAGATATTTTCACTTTAATTACATCGGGCACAACATGAAATGTTATGGCTTGGAGCATACTGTCTTAAAAAGAGGAAAATAACATAAAACTAGTCTGAAGATTTGGAAAGTAATGACATTAATGAATTCTCTTTTGAAGTAGCAATACTGTATTGTTTTTCCACAGAAAGCTTTTTATTTCAATTTGACCCACCTCTAAAATACTTTAATATTTACAGTATATAAATGTAATGATGTAATATAATCATTCTATAACTCATTGATTCTGGCAATGGGATCAAAATGACCTGTTTGTTGTGTTTTTTACAATGTTACAAAAGAATAGGATTTCTCCTAGTTCTTGTTTCTTGTCCTATGTATACTTACATCAATGTACTGGATATTCAGTTGTACCTCCGTATTCTTCAGGGAGAATTAATTTTAATTCTTACAAAGCATTAGCATGGCTTTCACATTAACTGTGCTAAAAAAAGGAAATGCAAATATATCAGAGACAAGAGTTTACTCATTATGAGCTTTTATGTCTGTAATTAATAGAAACTTTTGGTTGAGCTACTGCCTCCTTCGTCCTTAATCATTTCATCCTACCTCAGACAGCTGTGAACCCTCAAAAGCTGGATACCTTAAACCATGTCTAAAACCATTCAACTTCTCCATATTTGAGTAAAAGTGGAGTTATTTATTTATTCATGACCAAGAGTCGCTGGTATCTAGATGTCTAGGCCAAATTTAGCAGCATCAGCATGCACCAGTTAACTTTACAATAATTCAATAATACAATACAATACAATATTAATGGCTAACGGTCATACCTAAATAATTGTTATATATATATATATATATATATATATATGAGGGATTGCTGCACTTATAATTTAATACAAAATCTAAAAAGTTACATACATTACATGTGTTCTATACAACAGTTTGGGGCTATTTTGTTAGCACCCTTCCTCAGTAAAAAACACATACAAAAAAATGGTTCTAAAGCCTTAAAGTGTTACTAAACCAACAACAGTAAAATCAGTCTGTATATGCAGAAAAGAATGCCCGTTATACTCACTGTGGAACCTAAGGGGTTAATCCTCATTGTATTAAAAAGATGTTTGATCCTGTCTTCTCTGATGCTCCCCTTCTTCTACTGTCCCCAATCCATCTGCTGATAGAACAGAGCCTTGGGATAAGCTGCACATGCTCAGTTTGGTGTGTATTGCTAGAGAGGTTTTTTTTTTATGGGAGAGTGCATGTGATCAGTACAGGGCCAATCAGCTCTGTCAAGACAGAGGGTCAGGGGTCATGCAGCCTCATAGGACAATCATGGGAGAATGAAATTTTCTCCTACAAGCTTTAACCAATGCTCTGCTGATAGAAGTCACAAGACCATAACTGCTGATGGGGAAAGGTATTTAGCAGTTTATATTTACTAAAATAATTGCATTTCCATGTTCTGTGTACTGTGGGAGACCAGATAGAGTGAATGCAGGGTCCTGAGTTTTATAACACTTTAAGGTTTTTTTTTTTACTTCGCTGCATTCTATGCAGTAAGGTAAAAATCCTTCTTGTTGCGGGATCCCCCCTCCTATATTCTTGCCTGAGCTTGACCTGATCCAGCAATGTGCATGAAAGCAGCGGCTCTCGCCGCTGTCTCTCTTCTCACTGGGTAGATTGATAGCAATGGGGGCCATTAGCTCCCACTGCTATCAATCAAATGTTGTGAAGAGGGAATGGGGGGTGGGGCCGAGCCATCAGTTCTCTGTCAATAGATGCAGAGAGGGCAGCTCGGGAGCAAGGCCATATGAGTGCCCCCATGGAAACAGGCTTTTTCATGGGGGCACTCGCTGAAGAGGAGGAGCCTGGAGCGCCAGCAGGGGATCCCAGAAGAGGAGGATCGGGGCTGCTCTGGGCAAAACCACTCCACAGAGCAGGTAAATAGAACATGTTCATTATTTTAACCCATTCGCACCTAAGGGTAAAAGAAATGTTAATGCACAAATTTGCAGCATGTGTTTGTAAAACCATACATATCATTACAACTACTTTGTGCATCCAGGTGGATTATACTTTTTTTTTCAGGACAAATAGGACTTTCATTTGGTAGTAAATGGTAATGGATATCTGGCCCAAATTAGTAAGAAAAAATATATATTTTTTAAAGTTGTATATTTTTTTCTACTACCATAACATACCACCAAAGAACAATCCAAAATAAATTCTCCTGCTCCTGATGATCTCAGCGATACCTCATATGTGCACGTTAGTTGCTGTTCGTATCCGTAGTACAGCCCAGAAACAATGGTGCGCATTTTGCTTTTTTTATCCTACCTAAAACGCACTAACTAAAGAAAATACTGACCTTGACCTTTAACCCTGACCTTGACCAAAGAACTAACCCTGGCACTAACCTACATCAAACTTTGATCTAGGTATTTTTTACATTTTATTTTATATAATTATTATTTTTTTTTACACACAGTTGTTTTTTCTTTTCTCTGCAAGGAGAGAGAGAGTAACAATGTATCCCTCTCCTCCATTCAGAGACAGAAAACACAGGGGTGGGCTTCACAGTGACTGATCACTGTTATAGCCAATCAAGGCAATTACAGTGATCAGGTGACATGGAATTGGGAGTTCTGGGTCCTGATCGTTAGTATGGGACCCGGGACTCTTGGTCTCTATCCAGCACAAAGACAGATACACAAATAGAAAAAAGCCCAATCCAGTGGGACCTCATATTTGCGTATGCACAGTGCCATGTTTAATGTTACTTTAATGTTCAGCCACCTAGCTCTTTTTAGCAACACCGCTGCTGCTCATGCCTTGTGCCTTGGTCCTCCTGACCATCTAATACAGCATGCTTGAGCTCCAGTGTACAAAAGCTGTACCTCCGTCAGCTCCCTTTTACTTGCAGCTCCCTGCTGCTCTGGCCCTCAGGCTTGAGCCTCTGTCTATTCTGTCCCAGACTGCACCGAGCAGACATGCACACCTCTGGCTGCTCCCTTGCAACCACGCAGACTCCTTGGGAGGTTGGAGCTCAGAACCCCAACTTCTGATTACCCTAAGAACCCAACATACACATGCACCATCAGTTTGGCGGTTGTCTGCAAAACCTGTACCAGACTGCCTTTTACCCATCAAAAGCCATTGGCACACAGTATTGGGGAAGTGGTTAAGATGTGCCCTGTCACAATATACATATGTAGCCAGGTCCTGGCTATATCATTATGCCTTTTGGGGACATTTACAGATGACAGTATAATTAATCCTTTTCCCTCTAGTGCCCAGTACTGGGACTGCTACATCACTTCTTAGCAGAGTGGATCCAGTTCTTTTGACAGCAGATGATCTTGGGACCTGTAGTCCAATAGCCAGTACATACAGTATTTCTGAGCGCTGATTGAACTACAACTATCAGATTGATAGCAAACCAGAAAGATGTTGGGAGAGCAAATATATTATACAGCAAGGGACTGGCTCACCCTCTTGGCACAGGATTCAGAGCTGAACATGGGGAATGCCGTTCTCCTCCAGAAAAAGATTGTGGGCCTACTGCTGCGTGACTCTGCACATCAGTTCAGCACATCAGTGACACTGCCACACAGGGATCTCTAGAGCTTCTCTGCATCAGGACTGTCACTATCCGATCCTCACCCAGACACTTCAGCTCGCTGCACTGACAGGCTGTCAGGCAGCAACTCTGCTCATTCCTGCAAACAGACAAGAGCCCGTGAAAGAACTTTTGTTCCTAGAAGGTCATGTTATCCATGGGATTGGTGAGCTAGCGGATGCTCAGCCTCTTTCTGTCATCACTCTAGAGACATTGCATGCAGACACCGTTTACATGTCAGTATCAGGAGATATTTGCTTTAGTAGTATCACAGCCTGTTTAACATCATTGAATTACCAGTACTCAATAATGTTTATGGGCCTCACCATTGCTAGCAGAAGACACTGGACTCCACCATATCAGGAACTTTAAACATCACCGGACTCAAGTTGCAATCTTTAGTTAAAGGGAACCCCTCTCTTATACGTCCATTGTTGTCAAATTTGAATACTTACAGGTGAAACTCAAAAAATTTGAATATTGTGCAAAAGTTCATTTATTTCAGTAATGCAACTTAAAAGGTGAAACTAATATATGATAGACTCATTACATGCAAAGCAAGATAGTTCAAGCTGTGATTTGTCATAATTGTGATGATTATGGCTTACAGCTCATGAAAACCCCAAAACCACAATCTCAGAAAATTTGAATATTGTGAAAAGGTGCAATATTCTAGGCTCAAAGTGTCCCACTCTAATCAGCTAATTAAGCCATAACACCTGCAAAGGGTTCCTGAGCCTTTAAATGGTGTCTCAGTCTGGTTCAGTAGGAATCACAATCATGGGAAAGACTGCTGACCTGACAGTTGTACAGAAAATCATCATTGACATGCTCCATAAGGAGGGAAAGCCTCAAAAGGTAATTGCAAAAGAAGTTGGATGTTCCCAAAGTGTTGTATCAAAGCACATTAATAGAAAGTTATGTGGAAGGGAAAAGTGTGGAAGAAAAAGGTGCACAAGCAGCAGGGATGACCACAGCCTGGAGAGGATTGTCAGGAAAAGGCCATTCAAAAGTGTTGGGGACTTTCACAAGGAGTGGACTGAGGCTGGAGTCAGTGCATCAAGAGGCACCACACATAGACGATCCCTGGACATGGACTTCAAATGTCATATTCCTCTTGTCAAGCCACTCCTGAACAACAAACAACATCAGAAGCGTCTTACCTGGCCTAAAGAAAAACAAACCTGGTCTGTTGCTCAGTGGTCCAAAGTCCTCTTTTCTGATGAGAGCAACTTTTGCATCTCAATTGGAAACCAAGGACCCAGAGTATGGAGGAAGAATAGAGAGGCACACACTGCAAGATGCATGAAGTCCAGTGTGAAGTTTCCACAGTCTGTGTTTATTTGGGGAGCCATGTCATCTGCTGGTGTTGGTCCACTGTGCTTCATTAAGTCCAGGGTCAACGCAGCCGTCTACCAGGAGATTTTGGAGCACTTCATGCTTTCTTCCACAGACAAGCTTTATGAGGATGCTGACTTCATTTTCCAGCAGGACTTGGCACCTGCCCACACTGCCAAAAGCAACAAAATCTGGTTCAATGACCGTGGGATTACTGTGCTTGATTGGCCAGAAAACTCGCCTGACCTGAACCCCATAGAGAATCTATGGGGCATTGCCAAGAGAAAGATGAGAGACATGAGACCGAACAATGCAGAAGAGCTGAAGGCCGCTGTTGAAGTATCCTGGTCTTCCATAACACCTCAGCAGTGCCACAGGCTGATAGCTTCCATGCCACGCCGCATTGAGGCAATAATTGCTGCAAAAGGGGCCCAAACCAAGTTCTGAGTACATATGCATGCTTATACTTTTCAGAGGTCCGATATTGTTTTATGTACAATCCTTGTTTTTTTTTTACACAGTGTAGCCTTAAAATGTCAAACATATGGTCATAATACAAGTTAAATAATACAAATTACAGAAAGAATGGGTAATTATACAGCTGTATATGTGTTACACCACAATCTTCTGAGTGTGCCTGCCTTTCAAGCTACTGTCTAACACCATAAAACCATTTCGAATTTGTAACCCTGCCTGGTTGCAGTACCCCACAGGGAGAGTGTTTGGGGATTTATGGAACCAGAGACCTTTCTCATGGGCCTTCTTATTATACAGGGTACCTTATGCAACTCTGGTCCTGATGAAGCAGGGCATCCCGCAAAATGCATAGACCTAATAAAGGACATGCAACAGCAATGGGAGTGACCCATTCTTACTTTAATTTGTATTGTTTAACTTTTATAATGGTCATATGTTTGATATTTTAAAGTTACACTGTGTAATAAAGAATTTATTTTTAAATTTAATTTTTTTTTTTTAACGTTTGCGTTTTTTTGACTCCCACAGGTTACATAGTTACATAGTTAGTCTGGCTGAAAAAAGACAAAAATCCATCCAGTTCAACCATAAAAAAAAAAGTTATAATCCTACACCCACAGTTGATCCAGAGGAAGGCAAAAAACCCGGCAAAGCACGATCCAATGTGCCTCTCAGGGGATCAGCAAGGAATTTTATCCCCTGCAGGAGCAATCGGATATTCCCTGGATCAAATTTACCTATAAATGTTAGTATCCAGTTATATTCTGTGTATCTAGGAAAGAATCCAGGACTTTTTTAAAGCAATCCACTGAGCTGACCAGAACCAGCTCTTGAGGGAGTCTATTCCACATTTTCACAGCTCTTACTGTGAAGAAACCTTTTTGTGTTTGTAGACTAAATGTCTTTTCCTCCAGACTTAAAGAGTGCCCCCTTGTCCTCTGTGATGACCTCAAGGTGAAAAGCTCTACACTGAGTTCACTATATGAACCATTGATATATTTATGCATGTTGATCATATCCCCCCTTAATCTCCTCTTCTCAAGAGAGAATACATTCAGTTCCTCATAGCTGAGCTCCTCCATGCCTCTTATCAGTTTGGTTGCCCTTCTCTGTACTTTCTCCAGTTCCCCAGTGTTCTTTTTGTGATGTGGTGCCCAAAATTGAACTGCATATTCCAGATGAGGTGTATTTAAAGTCCCAATTGTGAACCCAATTGAGATAGTATGTGTATATGGGATGATACCCTGGAGAGTCGCTAATTGAAATTAACTCAGGCACCCCACTTTTGTATCATTTTTATTTCAGATTACCTGTACTCTGGTTTTATTGTAGGCTGAAAAATTAGCAAATACATACACTTTTTTTATTCTATTTTTTAAATTGTATTATTATTTTGATCATGTAACTGTATCTGACAGTTACACTATTAAATACAGAGAACAGCTGATGAATACTGCTTCAATGAAGCCTCCAATCTGCTTGTGACCACTATGTCAAAAGAAATATTCTAACTGATTCCTAATCTTTGGTGGGGACCTGAGCTGTCAGTGACAGCAGGAATTGAAAGCCATAGGCGAACAAAGTGTTGGGGAAGGGGTTAAGATAAGTTTAGATTAAAGACTGTCATGCTACAACTAAGACAGAGGGGAGGTATGAATTTATAATGTCAAAAGACAAATAACTGACCATACACGTTGCACATCTTATTTAGGCTAACAAAAAATTATAAATGCCATCATAATACAATGATTTTAAAAAAGAGATTTTATAATCATATAGCAATATGTGTAGCCAGTTTAATGGCACACATGTATAAACAGGCATTCCATCTTTAGACAACAGGTTTTGCAGGTATAATATTACCTATTCAAGACAGTTACAGCACACTATTGAGAATGGTTAAGAAATAGGGGCAAGGCTTCAGTTAAAGAATTGTAATGTGATGTCTGAAATGTTATTGCTAATGGATCTCAATTCCAGCAGCCAGAGGAGATAAAATATAGGTGGAACATTAATGCAAAATATTATTCATTTCAGAATTGCCCTGAGTAATAAGATTTCTAGTCACTCATGCTTTTTCTTTAATATACAGTGCCAATTCTACTTGATTTTCTGTTTTGTACAGCTTTATTAAACAACGTTAACAAATAAATTGTAATCCATGATTAGTGAGGCTGCCTTAGTTTAGTCATCAGTCCAAGAAACATGTTTCCTCTAGATAAACAAAATACATTTTCTTGCCTGTAGCCAATTCATGATTACTTATTTGTGCAGAACGCAGTCTAGTTCAAGAATGCATCTGGTAGAAAAGTAAAGAATATTAATTATGCCATTTCATTAGGGACTTTGCATATTGTCAACTGACTTTGTAAGTACAAAGTTCGTTCTGCCAAATTACATCCATTTTAAAATGTGTCCTGTATACATTGTTGATCAGGTTTTGCCAGTGTTATTTGTACTAAGGAGAATATAACAAAGGTGCACCAGCTCCCTGTCAGGGCAGGAGCTGGGAAACGGACAGGCAGGCCTAATATCAATGTAACGCACAGGCTGACGACAACCACCACCCACAGACCGAAGTCCCTCAGGGCGCGGAGTCTAAGTCCCAGGCTGCCCTTCACCAGGGCCCCTGATGGTGGGGATGGACTTGACGCAGCCAGGAACCAGGTCGCGGCCCCCGAGGCACCCCAGCTGCGGTAATGGCCGCCGCCAATGGTGTGTAGCTAGTGGTAAAGACAATAGAGTAGTCAGACAGGCCGGGTCAACAACAACAAGACAAACACGGTACAGGACAGCAGACAAGAATCACAGGTCACGAGCCGGGTTCAGCAACGGAGGGTCAGATCAAAGGAGAACACAAAGAATGGTCAGGTCACAAGCCAAGTCAGATTACAGGAGAGTCACGAGAGTCAGAACAGAGTAACAGCAACACAAAGACACAAGACACAAGTGCAAAGAGCATGTGCGGAACACAGGTTTATATGTCATCAGCCACACCCCTCTGGGGGATGGACCTCAGAGACCTGAAGGCATAAAAGATTCCCATCATGCTCTGCAGAAATCCAAGATGGATGCCAGCACATGGAGTAACATAACCTCTGGTAAAAAGGTAGGACCTTGACACTCCCTAGGTTTACTGGGAATTTGCTATGGATACATTCTGGACAGGACAGGCATTCAGTGCCCAGTCATACCAGAAACACTTGTGTAGCACCCCTCTAGTTAGCCAGGGGGAGCTAGCTGGGTTTTTTTAGGCAGAAGCTGAATAGCAGCCTGGGATGAGTCAGCCAGGTTACTCTAGGTCAGAGATGAGGGCTCTACAAGTCAGTTCCCTGTTACCTCCCTCTGCTCTAGCAGCTTGAGAAGTTTCTGGAAGGCAGTGGGCGGGGGTGAGGAGGGCCTGATCTGCATTTCTGAGGTATCTTTACCAATCCCTAAGCAGGAGGCTTGGCATGGGGTCAGGACAGCCCTCAGATATGATACAGCCTGATCAGCAAGAAATAATCAGTGTACGTCGGGAGGAAGATGGGATAGGAGGCTGGAGTGTGGAGCCTGTGAGGAGCCCAGGGAAAGGGCCTACCTACAGGCAGGTGCTGGAAGAGGGAACCTCCACTGTGCCATTGTCTATTAAGAGGGACAGCCTGAGCAGCAGGGAAGGAGCGAGTCCAGCTGAAGGCAGCCACCAAGCTATAAAGCTATCAGGAAGGACAATGTGAGTAACTTTACACCCCCTTGGCCGGATAAGGGAAGATGGCAGTCAGGTGGAGAACCCAACTAGCTCCTCAGCCGGGACTATTTTATCTTTGGCAGCTTCTGGATGCCCTTTCCCAGAAAATACCTTTAGTCCTGCTGGGTGACAAGGAGGATTCATCTGGGGTCTGAGGAGGTACACTGGAGAGCTGGAGTGCTCTCAAGGAAGAGACAGATTTTTCTTACTGTACATAGCTTGTCCTTTAAGTTCACAGCTCCTCGGGCATCCCATGCATCCCTCAACCCCATCTAAGTTCAATAATCCTTACTAAAATCATAAAAAAACAAGCCTAAGGACTGGTTGCTGTCTCTGTGCAAGCATGGAGGAAGAAGATGCGTGTTTCCTGGCTGTGCAGGACTGTAGGGGGACCCAAAAACGTAGTGACTCCTAAGGGGGTTGTGCTACACTTGAATCTCTTTGTTTTATGGGCACTAATTGGAGACAGAACATCAGTCTCCTGAGTTCTAAAGCAAATGCTGATCTAGGCCCCTATTTATCTTCTGCTTGTACACTTACCCTCCACAGGATATACCCCTCTTTCTGACAGGCCATTTTTTGTGTTACGGCGCTGCGTTACTTTACCTGACAAATGCGTGGTCATTCAACGCTGCACCCAAATTAAATTTACATCCTTTTTTTCCCCACAGACTGAGCTTTCTTTCGGTGGTATATGATCGCCTGTGCGGTTTTTATTTTTATAAAAAAAAAAAGACAGACGATTTTGAGAAAAAAACAATATTTTTGCTATTACACATGTCCAATAAAAAAGTTTAAAAAAAATAAAATTTCGGCATAAATTTGCACCAAAATGTATTCTGCTACATGTCT
The DNA here is from genome assembly GCF_062004578.1 of Staurois parvus. NCBI lineage: Eukaryota > Metazoa > Chordata > Amphibia > Anura > Ranidae > Staurois > Staurois parvus. Next base: position 1,891,344 of record NW_028317882.1, read on the forward strand.
TTGCTAAAACAAATCCCAATAAGTGTAAATTAATTGGTTTACAGGAAAGTATATATACTGGGATTTTTAAAATATTTTTATTTTTACTAGTAATGGCGGCGACTTATAGCGGGACTGCGGCAGACATTCTGACACTGTGGGGAACTGACTTGGTGTCACTGACATCCCCAGTGACACCAATACAGTGATCAGTGCTAAAAAAATGCACTGACACTGTACTAATGGCACTGGGCAGGAAGGGGTTTTGAGGGGCGATCAAAGGGTTAATTGTGTGCTGGAAGTGTTTTACTAGGGGGCGGTGTCAGTGTGCTTCACTGTAAGCACACTGCTTTGGATGGCTGTGCAGTGCATAGCCATCCAAAGCAGTGTGCCCGAGCTGACACGTAGGAGAACTGTTAGTAAACAAAACAGTTCTCCTCCCTGTCGGAGATGTTCGGAAATCACCGGGTGCCAGTGAGTAATCACTGGCTGGGACCTGGTGATTGACAGCCTTGGCCTCGATTAGTGGCGCGGGTAGGGCGCGCACCTAGTATACGTGATTTTGTGCACCCGAGTCGCCTTGTAGCAGTATTTCTGCTATAGGGCGGTTGGGAAGTGGTTAAAGCTGAACTTTGTCTAAATACATCATGTGTATTCTTACATGAATCTTGGTGTGCTTTGTTGTTCTTCCAGATCTGTGCAGTAATCCAGTGTGAAAACGTACCTCCTGTGCAGGATCTCCCTGTAATAATGGACCAGTCACTGCTCTCTCTGCTTGTGCAGGGTGACTGGCCTAGTATCCGTCTCCTTTTGTCGTTTTTTGCAGGCAGCCTGACGTAGGTGAAGCCTGGTGGGCCCTTCTCAGAGCTCTGCTCTCTGTACAGGATGTGTACAACACAGTGATAATATTACTGCTACGTTTACAAGGTAATATCTAGATTTGGAAAAGAATGTGATGCACAGAAAGTGCAGTTCAACCTTAAACTATAAGTGTCTTGGACCATAAAGATGCTCCCAGTTTCTGTGGGTACATAGTTTTATTATGATGTGAGCTACTTTATAACATATGTGCACCTAAATGCTCAGCAATGGCTGTAATGAAATAGAAATTGGAATAGAGTTCATATCACGGTCTTAATCCCACTGGAACCTTGCTGTCACTGTGACCACTGTTACATTTCATATGATAAAAGCTTAAATATTTGATCACTGATACAAAATGAAAATGCAGCTTTTCTATGTATTGACTGTTGTTTTACAGCAATATTTGGACAGGTGATGGAAAACTGACTTAGAGAACAGTTAGTACACAACCGTTACAAATCCAATGTTTTTCCTGAAGTTCGAAAGAATTAAATACAACTTCTTTGGTTTTGTTTCTATGGAACTTCAGCAAAAGCACTTGACTTGCATGTTTGGTGTGCTGGTTACTTTCTGTGCAATGCTGTCATGGTACCAATGTAAGCCTTGTGCCCTCAACAAATAACAAGTAGTTGAAAAGTCAGTGCGGTATGAATAGTTGACATTTAGGTCTCATGGTTAGATTAGTCCAAGCCATCCCTGAAGACATTCCAATGAAATGCGTAAGGTGGGGCTTATTGGACATGATATAATCCGGTATAGCAGTGCCGGCTCACAGCCTGAGTGTGCTGCTGGAACTGACACAGATATAGGCCTTTCATTCCTTAGTGTCGGGAGAGACACTTGATCTCTGTAAGTGAAATGTGTTGCTTTTAACAAATAAGGGTTTTTACGCTATGGAGCCCCCTGTTTGTTGCTTTCCACTGCTATTTTCCTGAGATGTAATGGGAACCTAGAATAGGATAAGAGATAATTTGTTCTGGAAGAGAACTAATTCTGTGAAGTATTATGTTTTGAGCAAGATAAGACCAAACCAGTCATTGGCTCTGATGAGTTATTAGAGTGGATGGTGCAGAGTTCGCAGGGCTGTATGCACTATGAATTAAGATTGATTTCTACAAATGAAGATTCTGTACTGTATTGAAGCATTGGACACATTTTAATGCACTGGACACTTTAACAAGTTTATTTATGAAATTTTAAGTTTAATAAGTTTTCATCACATAGTGTTGTTTTATGAACTTGGAGAGTAATATTTATATATTTTTTGAATATTTATTTATGCCACATAAAAATCTGGTGCAGATATATATATATATATTTTACACGTGAAATAAAGTACTGATAGTGCTGTCACATATTTATATTTAGTAATAATCTTTAACTGTTTTTCTATGATATATAAATACAGTTCTCTGCTGGGCAATGTGGGCTCCTACTTTTACCTCTCCCAACTTCTTCTTGACTAAGAGTCCAAAAAAGGTGAAACATTACAGTTGCAAGAAAAAGTATGTGAACCCCTTGGGATTACGTGGAGTTTTGCATGAATTGGGCATAAAATGTGCACTGAACGTCATCTAAGTCACAACAATAGAAGAACACAGTCTGCTGAACATAATACTACACAAACATTAGATGTTGCCATGGTTTAATTGCACATAACATGTAAACATTCACAGTGCAGGGAGGAAAAAGTATGTGAGGCCCTATCTTAATGACTTCTCCCAGAGCTAATTGGAGGCAGGAGTGAGCCAACCTTGACTCCAATCAGTGTGATGATATTGGATGTGTTGCTGACAGCTGTCCCGCCCTTAGAAAACACACACCTGTTTTGGGTTTACTGGTTTCAAGAAGCACTGTCTGATGTGAACCATGCCTCGCAGAAAAGAGCTCTCAGAAGACCTACGATCAAGAATTGTTGACTTGCATGAAGCTGGAAAGGGTTACAAAAGTATCTCCAAAAGCCTTGATGTTCATGTGTCCACGGTAAGACAGACTGTCTACAAATGGAGAAAGTTTAGCACTGTTGCTACTCTCCCTAGGCTTGGTTGTCCTGTAAAAATGACTGCAAGAGCATAGCGCAGAATGCTGCATGAGGTAAAGAAGAATCCCAGAGTGTCAGCTAAAGACCTACAGAAATCTCTGGCACATGCTAACATTTTTGTTGACACATCTACAATAAGGAAAACATTAAACAAGAATGGAGTACATGGGAGGACACCACGGAGGAAGCCATTGCTGTCCAAAAAGAATATTGCAGCACGTTTGAAGTTTGCAAAAGAGCACCTGGATGTTCCTCAGCACTACTGGCAAAATATACTGTGGACAGATGAAACCAAGATTGAGTTGTTTGGGAAGAACACACAACACTATGTGTGGAGAAAAAAAGGCACAGCACACCAACTTCAAAACCTCATCCCCACTGTAAAACATGGCGGAGGGAGCATCATGGATTGGGGCTGCTTTCCTGTCTCAGGACCTGGACGGATTGTTGTCATTGATGGGAAAATGAATTCCAGAATTTATCAAGACATTTTGCAGGAAAACGTACGACCATCTGTCCGCCAACTGAAGCTCCGCAGAGGATGGGTGATGCAACAGGACAATGACCCAAAGCATACAAGTAATTCAACAAAACAATTGCTGCAACAGCACAGAATACGCCTTCTGGAGTGGCCCAGTCAGAGTCCTGACCTCAAACCCGATTGAAATGCTGTGGCATGACCATAAGAGAGCAATTCACACCAGACATCCCAAGAATATTGCTACACTGAAACAGTTTTGTGAAGAGGAGTGGTCCAAAATGACTCCAGATTGTTGTGCAGGTCTGATCTGCAACTACAGGAAACGTTTGGTTGAGGTTATTGCTGCCAAAGGAGGGTCAACCAGTTATTAAGTCCAAAGGTTCACATACTTTTTCCTCCCTGCACTGTGAATGTTTACATGTTATGTGCAATTAAACTATGGCAACATCTAATGTTTGTGTAGTATTATGTTCAGCAGACTGTGTTCTTCTATTGTTGTGACTTAGATGACGTTCAGTGCACATTTTATGCCCAACCAGACCTCTTTACCATATGATTTTGCTGTAGGCAAGTGGGATCTTGGTGCAGAGGATATACTGTAGAAAACCAGTATACCCTCTCTGCCACTGTTACCTTGAAGTAGAAAATGTCTCTAATCTCTAAGTGCTGGGAGCTTCAAGACCTTATGTTGACTCTTTGTGACTTATTTAAGAATTCGTAACCAAAGAGTAATGCATGTTAACAGATTTTGAGACTAGTTTAAGATGTCAAGGTGGAAGGCATATGTGAATTTTTTATATACTGTTGAACTGTGTCGTCAAAATAGGATCTTTAAACCTGCTTGATGTGTCACCCATTATTCAAAGATTATGTCAAACCATCAAGTAGGGGAGAACAAAGATAAAGAAGACAGTAAACTAAGCACTCCTTTCTTTTTACAATAATCTCTAAAAATGACATAACTCTTCGCTAAAGGACTGCTATGTTTAAGTAATTTAAATAACACTGCAAATGTCTCTGTACTGTGCCTGAACTTGAGATGTCTGACACTAAAGCCAGTGATAGATGGTGCGATTTTCTTTCCTGCAACCATGGGTTGAAAATCACTCGATTCCTCTATCAACACTGATTGCTCATGCAGATCTATTGTGTTCTCTTTGGAGGGGGGCACGGGGAGCCAACCCTGCTGGGAGAACACACACTGAGCTATTGCTGCTTGCAATAATTGCATGAAAAATCCAACATGTTGGTTGTACCCAGGCTGATCAATCGATCAACTTGGGTACTAACAGCCTTCCCATACATGGTTCAAAGCTTGGCTGGTCCCTGCTGAACTAGCTGAGATTCGAACAGTCTATGGCCGGCTTAAGGCAGGCTATAGATGATGCAATTTTCTTTGCTGCAACCATGCTCGATTCCCCCATCAACACTTACTGAATCTCTCCCGCAGAGCTATCATGTTCTCCCGGTGGGAGCCGTCCCTGCTGGGAGAACAAAGTGATTATTGCTAGCAGCTATAGCCACTGGCAATAATTGCATGCTAGAAATCTGACATGCTGGTTGTACCCAAATCAACTGATGGATCAACTTGGGTACAATCAGCCTACCCATACATGGATCAAATCTCGGTCGGTCCCTGCTAAACCAGCCAAACCATCTATGGCTGGCATAACACACAACAGTCATTTCCTAAGCTCCAAAATTCAGCCTGAAGTACAAATGTGGACTAAAGTATGTACTTTTCTTATTCTGAGTGTATGCATTTGTGCATAAAACTTTACTATTACATCGAGATTGTTCACATGGTAGATTCATGGTGCTGCAGCCTTATATACTATGATATTATTGATATATTTTACAAAAACATACTGGTGGTATCCCAGTGGGGCATCTAGGTGAAGAGTGGGCTGCTCTTGTGAACCTAGAAACCGGAACAGTGACCTCAGGATATAGAAGTAAAATTGGAGTCTGAAAATAGAAGCACCACACAAAAGTGTTAAGAGTCCAAAATTATTATTATTTTTTTTCTGTTCGTATAGTAGGTGCTACAGCCAGTGTGTTTCAGGGACCACACATCGTCCCTGTCATCACGGCTTAAAATATACCATATACTCTGGTATGGTTTCAAAACAATATAACTCAGTATTGAGCGCAATCAGCAATGTTCAGCTGCTGATTTAAAAAAAAAATTTCCACTCACTCACACAGGAATAACATTTTAATGATCACAGCCAGTAGATATAAGGTATAACTTATGAAAAGACTGTAAATCTGCTACCTGTTTTGCTCTGAAATCCCCACTCTGCCTTTGTTCAACCCTGCCTGGAATGTGATTTTAATAACAGCCTCAGTAAAAGAGACATTGTCAGGGGCCAATCAGAGTTGCTCATGATGACAGATCTTTGTGACTGGTCAAAGAGATCATGTGACAGGTATGTTTACTGAATGCTTCAGTAGTGACTGCAGAAATTCTATTGTGTTCCAATGATAAGCAGGAAACTTTGTTTATACATATTTAGCAAACATAATGACTATCATATACATATACAACTTCAATTTATAAATAAAAACAAGTTTTGGAACATTAACCACTTGCCCTCCAGAGGATTTACCCCCTTCCTGGCCAAGCCATTTTTTGCAATACGGTACTGCGTTACTCTGACAATAACGGTTCACCCAAAGGAAATTTATGTCCTTTTTTTCCCACAAATGGAGCTTTCTTTTGGTGGTATTTGAGCACCTCTGCATTTTTTATTTTTTGCCTTATAAACAAAAACATTTTGAGAAAAACCCCCAATATTTTTGACTCTTTGCTATAAAACATATCCAGTAAAAAAAAAAAAAAAAAAATTTAGGCCAAAATGTATTCTGCTACGTCTTTGCTAAAAAAAAATCCCGATATGTGTACATTATTTGGTTTATGTGAAAATTATAGTATCTACAAATGGCGGTATATATACTGGAATTTTTTTTTAACTTTTTTTTTTATACTAGTAATGGCGGCAATCCGCAACTTATAGCGGGACTGCAACGGGCATTCTGACACTGGGTGGGGACTGACTAACTGTCACTGACATCCCCAATGACACTAATACAGTGATCAGTGCTAATAAAAAGCACTGACACTGTACTAATAACACTAGACAGGAAGGGGTTAACATCTCAAGCAATCAAAGGGTTAACTGTGTGTTTTGTGTGTTTCACATTATGTGCTGTGTGCTGTTTTACTGTGTAAGCATGCTGCTTTGTATTGTTCTGCTATGGAGAGCAATACAAAGCAGCATGCAAGTGCTGAGAGGGGAGAGATCTGTATTGTTTACATACAGACCTCTCCTCTGTCAGTGTTCCACAATGATCGCCGCGTGATGGCTGGAAATCTCCGGCCGGGACCCAGTTATCGACATGTGTAGCCAGGAGTAGACTGACCATTTGGAAACTCGGGCACTGCCCGAGGGCCCAGGGTCAGTAGGTGGCCCCATGAGATGCCCCTTGTACCTTTTTTCATAGGCTTTTTTGAGTTTGGGCAAGGACACAGGGGCCCTATGATCCCCTATTGCCCGGGGGCCCCATGAGTTGTGAGTCCGCCCCTGGGTGTAGCTGCCAATGGTGACGCGGGTCGGGCAGTGCACGTGCGTGTGCAACCTACCCGGAAGTACAGAATCCTGTGTGTGTGTGTATATATATATAAGTAATATATATAAGTAATATATATAAGTAATAAGTTATATATAAGTGTATATAAGTAATTCTGCTTTAGGGCAGTCAGGAAGTGGTTAAAGTGTAACTAAAAGCAAACCGTTTTCATTTTGAATAGAGTAAGGGGGGTTTATAACATCAGTTTTTTTGCCATCTTTCCAATTGGAGAGATTTCCCTTCACTTCCTGTCCCATAGCCAAAAGAATAAGTGCGAGAAAATCCCTCCAAAGTGAGGGAATCCCAGAGTGTCACCAGAACTAGTGTCCTAATTGGAAGATTTCCCCTTTATTACTCTTCTGATGTCAACCCAAAATTTGTGATTTTTCTTTGTTTCATGCACACTGATAATGGTAAACAGGACAAATAGAGAGGGCAAATCTCTATAAAGGGTGTTCTAATACCTCTCCACTCTATCCAAACCTAAAAACCTAAACCAAAAAGGAAAAAAAAAAGTTTTGCCTTTAGTTATACTCCCTAATGAATTACATTAGGTTTATCTAATTTGGAGTTATTTGAATGAATATATCATCAAGACCGTGGACCCCCTTTAAAACTGTTTTGAAATATCCAATTCAAATGGTCTGGAAGCAGTGGTGCTCTTTGGGTGGCTTATATAAAATACAATTCATGTATAATTACAGGCCTCTATTACAGTGTTGTCACTTTGTCCTCTATTATTTTTTTAATTTTATAACTATTTTTATTCCAGCCCCTCTTCTAAATTTGCAGTAAAAGGTCCCTTGAAATTATTTTAAAGTGCACTCATGATTCAGAAGCACAGTTTAAATGTGGTGAGCAATTACTAAAAAAAAAATGTATCTTTAGCTTATAATTACTGATTAGAAGCAGCAAACACTCTCCCACATGTGACAGTGCCTATGTACACCCTGTTAAAGTAGACCTGTACTTAAAATCTAAAGTTTGTTGTTTGTCTAACAGTGATTCGGTATAACAGTTTAAATATGGTGAGCATTTAGTAAAAAATAATGTACCTTTAGAATGCAATTACTGATTAGATGCAGAAAACTTTCACATTTGTCCTTTCCTAGGCACACCCTGTTCTTCTAGCCTCACAGGAGCCTATCAGGAGTGTGTACAGGATTACATTAATGGTCTCATCAGGGAGCAGTGTCTTGGGACAGGAAGAACTGTTCCACAGAGACACTGTAAAATGGACTGGGCACCTCAAAAATTGGCAGGCCATACTCTGATAACATCACAGCAATAAAAGCTTTATTTCAAAGTCTTGCTAGCTGTCAATACATCTGCTGTAGATACTACTCTACCCTAACATGTTTCACCCCAAAACAGACTTAGTCGTAGCAGCCACGATTAACCCTGTTTTGGGATGAAATGGGTTAGTGGTAGCTACAGCTGCTGTTTTGACTAGCAAGACTTCAAAATAAAGCTTTTATTGTAGTGATGGTATTGGAGTGTGGCCCAACAATTTTTGATGTGTCTCATAGTTCAGTGTTATACTGTAATTGCATCCTATGTGTAGCACCCTCCTAGGTAGCTAGGGGGAGCTAGATTCTAATTCTCAGTTAGAAGAGCTGAGTAGCAGCCCAGGTGTAATAGTTAGGGAGTCAAATTTCGGTCAGAGGCTGAGAGGCTCTGCAGATCAGCTTTCTGCGACTTCCCCCTGTGCTAGAAATTTGGAGAAAGTTCTAGAAGCAGTGGGCGGAGGTAAGGAGTGGCTGATTTGCACTCTCAATTGATCCTGATCAATCCCCAGCAGGAGTCTTGACAAGGGGCCAGGACAACCCTTAAGGGTGTTTGAGCCTGCTCAGGAGGAGAGTTTGAGTGAAAGATGGAGAGGAAGTGGAGAACAGGAGCCTGGGAGTGGACCCAGTCAGAGGAGCTCACCTACAGGCAGAGGATCTTGAAAGGAGGAAAACTTGGGACTTCACTGGCCTCCAGAGCAAAGGCCTCTTATGCAGCAGGGAAGGAGCGGCCCAGCAGAAGGCCTGAGAGCAGCCACTGATATAGCTGCAGCGTAGGCGAAGGACTGTGTAGACCTGCACCCCTTGGGCCAGTAAGAGGAAGGAGCACTCTGGTGGGAAACTGGATTAGCTGCTACCTGGGACTGTTTGACACTGCAGTGGCAGGCACTGGATCCCCTGCCCATGGATTCACCCAGTACAGCTGGATGAGGAGAGGATTCATCTAGAGTCTGGGTTGGTACACCAAGAGATGCTGGCTAGCTCTCAAGAAGAGAATGTTTGCTGTCTGAAGAGACTTGTACAGGTGAAACTCAAAAAATCAGAATATCGTGCAAAAGTTCATTTATTTCAGTAATGCAACTTAAAAGGTGAAAGCCATGTCATCTGCTGGTGTTGGTCCACTGTGCTTCATTAAGTCCAGGGTCAACGCAGCCGTCTACCAGGAGATTTTGGAGCACTTCATGCTTCCTTCTGCAGACGAGCTTTATGTGGATGCTGACTTCATTTTCCAGCAGGACTTGGCCAAAAGCACCAAAACCTGGTTCAATGACCGTGGGATTACTGTGCTTGATTGGCCAACAAACTAACCTGACCTGAACCCCATAGAGAATCTATGGGGCATTGCCAAGAGAAAGGTAAGAGACATGAGACCGAACAATGCAGAAGAGCTGAAGGCCGCTATTGAAGCATCCTGGTCTTCCATAACACCTCAGCAGTGCCACAGGCTGATAGCTTCCATGCCACCCCGCATTGAGGCAGTAATTGCTGCAAGTACTGAGTACATATGCATGCTTATACTTTTCACAGGTCGGATATTGTTCTATGTACAATCCTTGTTTTATTGATTGCATGTAATATTCTAATTTTCTGAGATTGTGGATTTGGGGTTTTCATGAGCTGTAAGCCATAATCACAATTATGACAAATCACGGCTTGAACTATCTTTCTTTGCATGTAATGAGTCTATCTCATATATTAGTTTCACCTTTTAAGTTGCATTACTGAAATAAATGAACTTTTGCACGATATTCTAATTTTTCGAGTTTCACCTGTATATAGTTCCTGGGAGGCTGTCCTTGGTTGCCATTCCCTTTGGGCATCTCATACACCCCTTACCCCATCCAAGTTATTTACCCCTTGATAAAATACAAAACAAAACAAGCTCAGGGACTGGTTACTGTCTCCTGGATGCAAGTCTGTGTAAAAAATGTTTGTTGCCTGGCTGTGCAGGACTATAGTGGGACCCAAACTTCAGCAACTCCTAAGGGGATAGTGCTACATATGTAATGAGGTGATTACAATATTCTACGAAGCCTCTTAGATAGTTCCTTCTTGGTTCTCCAACTGCCTTTCATAAGCAAATTAACTCCTGAGACCTAGGCAATAAAATAAATTATAAATCAATACATTTATTATTGCCCAAGACAGGTGCCCTACCTACATGTACTTTTACTGGAAGGATGCTGTTGCTGAGTAGATGTGGAAATCTGGAATCCATTCACTCAATGAAAGGCTTCAAAAAAAGTGTGTAGCAGAAAAAAAAACAGCCTGAGTCACTTCCATACAAAATTGTACCAGGAACATAGAAGGGTGGGACCTGATGGCATTGGCAGCCAAGTGAAGGATGATCAGGCAATAGCAGAAACAGATGCTATATAAGGCAGAAACAGCTTTGAGGCAGCTTTTGATTCCTCCTTTCAGAAGTCTTTTGAGAATTCGAGCAGCCAAAAATAACAATAAAATTCAGATCTGGCCTTCTGAATTTGTGAAATTCAGTCTGAATTCAACATTTGGATCAACACTTGTGCCAAGTACAGTAGATTGTTTACTTAAACCTGGACTGATAGCTTTATGAAGATTGCTGACCTTCTAAAAACAATAGTTGCCTGGCTGCCTTTGGCTTCAATACTTTCTAAGTCATCAATCTGGAACAAGCAATTCAAATTAGAAAGTCAAAGGAAAATTAGAACTAATCTGCATGATTGTTACAGTTCTGTGCTTTAGAAAGTGATGGTGCCACTGGATTAGTATGAAAGCCAAGTACTTTTAGAAGAAGGGCATATTCAGAAGGAGAGACCAGAAAAAACAGTCTCTTTAGTCTTTTCACAGGTATCTTTTAAAGGGACTACTAGGTCCTGTAGCATTTGAGGGGTCGACCTGTAGCCTGCATTAGATAAGGTATGGTTTTGCGAAGTCACTTGTAGTAAATGGCTTGTGTATTGTACTTCTCTTGTACCTCTTTAGTCAGCTTTACCTTTTTTTTCTGCGAGATGTTAGTAAGTCCCATAGACTAGCTGATAATGTATGGTGGTGTCTGGCTAAATCACCCATTTATTAGGAAAATACAGAATAATGTAGAAACTCCTATTTTTGGGTTTTGGGATGATGTACTTGGAACAAGCTTCAAGTTCCCATTGGCAGGGAATTTGCTGGATCAGGACCATTACCTCTAAGCTTGCAGTCTTAACATCATGTTTTTCTTTTATCAAGGGACAGATGTATTGCTTAATTCCCACTTTCCAAGCTGTAGAAAACAGAAACAGAAAAACACTTACTGATTGCAATCATGATCAAATCTGTCATTCCTGAATCGACATGGTCATGATTTGTAAACAGCTATGTTGGAAAGGCACTGCTAAGGCTTAAGGGCAGACAATTGACATTGTGACCCTCTTATCAACGTTGCTAGCTATCCTAGCAATTTTATTTTTGTTTTCCATGTTTGATTTCTCAACATAAGCACGCAGGATGAAGAACAAGGAACACCACTATAATTATTTTAAGAAACACAGTTTAGAACGGATGGAAAATTGTAGTAAGTGCCAAGGAGAAAAGTTATGCAGATGATTGCCATTATGCATTTCATCCATTTATGCTTATTTCCGCATTTCTGCCGGCATTTACAGTTTGGACAGACTGAGTTCATATCCTTGCATGACAGTAAGGGGGCTAGCCTCAGCCAGGTCTAATTATTATGTTAGGATCTCTGGCTGAGGTTTTCCATAGCATGATGACTAAGTCTGACATAACATTTTCTTCTCTTTTATAGTCCGGATGATTTGAACAAGACATGCTTTAAAATGACATGACTAAAGAATTAAGTACAATTTCATCACAATGCTAAATTTTGAATACACTAAACAGAGATGTGTATGGCATATTCAGTCTTCTACCAACATTAACTGTTTTTATATGATTCACATCATACACAGGGATGTAATGTTTCTTTTTATGTTTTATTTTTCTATGTATTTCTATTTGTATGTTAGTCAAGCCCGAGTATGCCCAACTGGCCCTGTTTTTCATCACCTTATGACAAAACTTGATTCAAAGAATTTGTTAAGAAAAAAAAATACCTTGTTTAGTATCTAACAAATTGTAATTTCCTCCTGGTAACAATTGACTGGTTTGGGGATTGTGAAAACTTGTAATATGAAATTATAGATCTGTTTAGGATAATTGACATTTAGGGTGTGTCAGTTGAACAAAGTAAACATTTTCCAGCAATGACATAAATGAAACATAGAGGGACCCTAAATGTGAATTTTATAATATGGCAACTAATAAAAATTATTATCACCCTTCTCCTTGTGCAGGGTGGTCTTGTCTCTGCCCCTCTGTAGTTTTCTGCAGAAAACCTGTATTGGTTGGAGTCTGCTGGGCCCTTCCTACAGCTCTGTTTCTGCACAGGCTATGTACAGCACAGTAATGTCACTACTTTTACAAGGTAATATCTGAGTTGCAAAGGCATTTAGTTAGGATCTCTGGCTGAGGTTTTCTGTAGCATGATGACTAAGTCTGACATAACATTTTCTTTTTTATAGTTCGGATGATTTGAACAAGACATGCTTTAAAATTACATGGCTAAAAAGTAGATTTATACCCTCTGGCTTTTAGGGAACAAATTTAAATGAAGGTTTTTGTGCATGGAGCTCAGCTCATTTACTGTTTATTTACTATTTACATTTTTTAATGAGCGTCTGGAGTACAGCTACTGCTATACTTCCAGAGTTTCAACACTGGACCTTCAGGAGTACAGCTGGCAGTATACTTCTGGTGCTCTAGCACTGGACTTTCAGAAGTATAGCTATCACTATAATTCTGGTGCTCTGACACTGGACCTTCAAGTCTCTGATTCTGCAGCTGCAGAATCATTTTCCTCTCCTCTCCTCTTGCCCAATCCCAGAACACTTTGTATATTCTGAACCAGTTCACAAAATGAAAGGTATTCTGTGTGTAGACAGTGGAGCTGTGCAGCAGAAACCTTTTTTCCAGTCAGAGTGCTGGGAGTATAGTGACAACTGTACTTCTAGAGTTCAGTAAAAATGTAAATAGTAAATAAAATAGCTGTATAGAATCCAACACCAGGATAAACCCCAGACACCAATCCTCTAGCACAGATAAACAAAATATAGAAAAATCAATAAATTCATCCACATGACACAAGATCCATGGTCGCTAAGATATTACTTCCTCCCCAGGAAGCTAAAAAAAAAACTGTTGCTCAGCGTCCAAATTTGATCAGAAAGTCCTTAGACTCATATTATAAATTCATATGGTAAGTTCTTATTTTTCCTGGATTTTCACCATGGGCCTTTAAGTGTTTAGTTCCTCTATTTCCAAGACGATGTGGTCCTCTTCCTCCCCTCAAAATTTTTTTTTATAAACCGCACATAGTGCATTATCTCTTTCACATATAATAAATCAAAATAAAATTACACTCACACAGAAGTGCTCAAAAAGTGCTAAAACTTCACTAAGTGCCACCATACCATGTCCGTAATTCCTACTCCTACCCTCTAGTCAAAATTTCTTGCTTTTTAAAGGGAGATCAATCCTGTAAGTTCCTCCTCAAATGTTTCCTTTTCTTATGTGATGAATTACTCTCCAAAAAAGACTAAATTCATATAGTGTAGTATTTCAAATCGATAAGCATCATATAGTGTCACTCTATGCACCCTTAACCAAAACCAGTGACTACCAGTCCATGTATAAGGTGACCCACCACCTCACTGCTCATGCACCTTACCAAATTCCTTATAAATAAAGCCTTGGGAATATACAATCTCTGCGACAATTCAGACCACCATCACTCTTGTCAATTCTGTCTCAATGCCGGTATGTATATCAAAGCACAGTAGGCAACCATAGTGTAGCAAACCAAACAAATGAATTTAATAAATGTAAAAGGCACTTACAAGTGAAATGATGTACATCAGCATTATCATGCAATTCCTAGCTCCGACCTCAACCAAGATGGCCGCTAGACTTCAGGTTAGCGTCTGACGTCACTGATGCGTTTCGTCATTACGACTTTGTCAAAGGATGCCAGTTTATTAGTAAATAAAATAGATAAGTGTATGCCACCTTGTTACTCTTAAACCCTTATAAACCAGAATATTGTTAAAGGGGTGGTAATTTCTGGAGTTCTGCTCTAATAAGGAAACAGTGATAAAAATATAAAAAAAAAGTCCACACCAAAAGTCAGGGCAGGCTCCTCTTCAATCTTGTTGAATAGTTAATGTCAATATAGCCACCCCAAACAACTCTGATGCCAATGCTAAATAGGCTTTGATGCTTTCTTCAATTCAGGGAAGAAACCATAGCTAAACACAAACACAAGAAAAAAGTGCACCAGCCTAGTGTATTACAGAGCTCTGAGGAAGAGGGCCTCGCTCTTGAAACGCGTAAGCAGTGCCTTGGTGGATGAACGTGCTCCTGGTGGCTTGTTGGACTGATACATGCAATTTAACTTTTATTTTTGTGAATAGTTGAGCATTTAACCATTTATTCATTAAAATCGTATGGTAACGCACTAGGCTGGTGCTCTTTCTTCTTTTGTTTGTTTTTAGGAAACATTGTCTAGAGGAAATATTGCGGAGAAGGAGCAGAAGAGGAGAACAGTGATAGCATGACTGGAAGTAATTGGATGCTAAAAAGCAATTTTTCAGCTATCCTAATTCAGTTCCTATATATTGTGATGGGGGCACTCATGTAAGGGGGCATGCTGATGTAAGGGGGAACTCTGCTGGGGACACTGATGTAAGGGGAGACAATGTAAGTGGGGACTATGATGGGAACATTGATGTAAGGTGGCTCTGATGGGGACCCTAATGTAAATGGGGCTGTGATATAGACTCTGATAAAAGGGGGGGCTGATTTAATGGGGACTCCAATGAGAAAGGTGCACACTCAATTTATTTTTATTTGACCTTTATCAATGGCTCAAGTTTATTGGAATTTGTTTGCTTTATTTTACTGAAGTTATTTCTCTTTTGTTCTGAACCACATCATGTCGATTACAAAAAGCTCCAGATTTTTCCATTTAATTAGGGCTATTTTCTGTTTGGTGTTCATTTGTCATAAACTGTTCACCTCTTCATCTAACTTCTGCTGTGACTTCTGTTTTTTTTTTTCAGCACTAAAGTGTACTTTTTATCTTATGTAACTGTAAAACATGTAGCGATAAAAAGATCTTTGTTAATTTCTTATCTGATCTTTTAAGAATGTGTGCCAAGCATGTTTCCACTCTTTCTGTACACATAGTACATCACTGGGAATGTATTGTAACCATAGTAATATTGATGATTTCACTAAACAGTTGCATGGCCTACAAAAGCTCTTCCTAAATATCTGTTTGGCAGATGTAATTCAAATGGTATGTCTTTGTTATAGTGCTGGATTGTGCAATATACACTGGCCACACCTGATGCTGAGCTGAAAATTCAACATACAGCATATGAAAATATTTTGTTTTTAATGTGACACACTCGTTATCTTTTTCTAATTCAATAAGAATTTTAATCATAGATTTTTTTTTTCTAAATAGAGCTGTTGTTTTTAGCCCTACTCCATAACATTCTGTGGTTTCTACAGGTCTTTTGCCAAAGAAAACTAACAAACTATAAGTCACAGAGTGCAAAATGTATAAAATGCTTCATGACTAGGCAGTATGTTTGCTATAAACCAATGACAGTGGTTCTGGGTCGCTTTAGGTCTGGCTCAGCTATCCAAATGGGCATTTTTCTGCCTTCTGACCCAAATCAAGACAAAACATTTGTTATTTTAATTTATGATAAAAGTCATACACTCACCGTCCACTTTATTAGGTAAACCTTGCTAGTATTGGGTTGGACCCCTTTTGCCTTCAGAACCGCCTTAATTCTTCCTGGCATAGATACAACAGGGTGTTGGAAACATTCCCCAAAACACACAGCCAAGACAACAAAGGAGTGGCTCAAGAAGAAGCACATGGAGTGGCCTAGCCAGTCTCCAGACCTTAATCTGATTGAAAATCTGTGGAGGGAGCTGAAAGTTTGAGTTACCATCAGCCAGCAAACCTTAACGACTTGGAGAGGATCTGCCAAGAGGAGTGGGCCAAAATCCCTCCTGAGATGCGTGCAAACCTGGTGGCCAACTACAGGAAATGTCTGGCCTCTGTGATTGTCAACAAGGAATTTGCCACCAAGTACGAAGTCATGTTTTGTGAAGGGGATCAAATACTTATTTCCCTCATGAACATGCAAATCAGTGCATGCTTTGTTAGAGACAGAAAAGCAACAAATTCAAAAGAAATGCATTCCTCAGTGTTACAATACACCTACCATTCGATTTCAAGACTGATCATTTCTTTGTAAGTGGGCAAACATTCAGAATCAGCAGGGGATCAAATACTTATTTCCTTCACTGTAGCTTTCCCCTTTTATGTAATGGTAAGCATGGAACTGGGGAGTTATGTTTACCATGATTACAGAATATGTAAAGCCAACATTTCATATTTCCAATATGTGCCTGCACATGAAAAAGTATCCTGTTCTGTTCGTATTGATTCCTTTGTGTGAAATCCCTGGTGTTCTTGCTAGTCTGATGGAATCACCGGGTCCCGGCCGGTGATTACCGACAATCACTGATGGGGAGGAAGACTGTTTTGTTTACAAACAGTCTTCTTCACTGTCAGCTCGGGTACACTGCTTGGGATGGCTGTGCACAGCATAGCCATCCCGATCAGTGTGCTTACAGTGAAGCACCCCCCCTCCCCCCCCGCAACCCTAGTAAAACACTCCCTGCACATAGTTAACCTTTGATCGTCCCTCACATTAACCCCTTTCTGCCCAGTGCCATTAGTACAGTGTCAGTGCTGTTTTATTAGCACTGATCACTGTATTGGTGTCACTGGGGATGTTAGTTCCCCCCACCAAAGTTAGTTCCCCCCCAGTGTCAGAATGTCCATCGCAGTCCCGAAAAAGTCGCTGATCGCTACCATGACTAGTATCTATACTGCCATTTGTAAATGCTACATCTTTCACGTAAACCAATTAATTTACACGTACTGGGATTTTGTTTTAGCAAAGACATGTCGCAGAATACATTTTGGTGTAAATTTATGCCGAAATTTTATTTTTTTAAATCCCCCCCCCAGAAAGGAAGGAGCGGTGTCGGTGTAGCGGTAAAATGAGTATCCCGTGAAGATATGTATCCCCTGAAGCAACTGCGCATGTGCAGGTTTCAGCCGATCTCCGAATTTAGCACAGAGCTGCCATAGTTAACCCCTTACAGGCTGCAAACCGCTGAAGCTGATCCCGCAGATCACTATGGGTTACAAGATCAGTTAACCCCGTATAGTTTCAACACAGTATAAGGCCTTGCTTACAAAAGCGGTGTTTGGGACTCCAGATACCTGGTAATAGGATTTCAAAGCCAAAAACAGGTTGTGAACAACTGAGATAAAGAATACCAAGATGGTGCCACAAGAATATATAGTCTGGGGCATCTTTTCTACTGTTTACGTTTAAGTGCCATTACCATGATCCTGCATGAACTGTATTGTGTAGCTTGCAATTATGAATAGAACAAGGGAGTGAAGAAAGAAAGGCTTAAGGCCAAGAAAAGTTGCAATGTTTACCTGTGCACAATGAAGGATATGGATGTCTGAGTAATTTATTACTAATGAATAATACATTACTGATTTACAAAACAAGTTATCGAGAACAATGCAGTTCATATTTGCAGACCTCATCTACCTTTGGTCGCAAAGATGACGGACATGGATTTTTAATTGGATTATTTTCTTTTTAGGTTGATTCCATGAATGATGCATCATTTTTTGGCTCATCATTTTTCTTTAAAGAGACATTCATGGCAAAAAGTAGAACTGATTTCTGGGAGACTAATGCTATCCAGCGCATGTTGCTATTATGCTTAAAGTGTTTTCAAGCACGACGACAAAAATATATGAAAAAATAAATAGTTCTTAGATGTGATGCCTGAATTCATTTTCTTCTTTTACGCTTTTTAACTTTACTTTGTGGTTCTGCTAGTGACTTCCTGTATTAAGGTGACAAAGTTCACTTACTGTACTGTATGTAGAGGAGTAGTGTTGTCACTGCGGGGGGGGGGGGGGGGGGATCAGTAGTCCGCACAGAACTGGGAACAGTTTTGACTGATAACACTCAGCACAGGCAGAGAACAATGGGAATTTAACAGCTCATTAGAATTTTGAACAGATCAACAGGCATTTTTACACCAAAGCCTGGGTTCACATATATCACATGTGATTCACACAGCAACCGCACCGCATTCCTGTGCAAATCACATGTGATTTGTGTGTGGTGCAATTGGAGCCATACATTTTGTATGGCTCTTGGCACCGCACCCGTACTAAAAACGTGCAGGACCCTTTTTTTGGTCTGCACTAGAATCGGATCACATAGGTATTCACACCTATGCGATCCGATTCTGCACATCGCACTGTGTTTTGCGGACCACTTTTGGGGTGTAAATTTGGCATAGACACCTGCAGCGGTTCTCATGCACGGGGTGCGATTCGCACAGAAAACGATGCGATTTCCACACCGATTCCTGGTGTACCAGGGTGAAAAGAGAAGCAAGGCCAAAGGTATTTTGGCCATACTGTTATTGTGGGTCACAGGAGTAAAATTAGTTTTGTTCTCCTGTGACCCAGAATTAGTTGTTAGTGGGCTACTGTCTGCTAACAGCTGACAGGGCACAGCCGCTCCAGATAGCATCCCAACCCGCTGCCCTCCACCTTTCAGTGCACAGCTGAGAGCCGAAGCCAACTGCACCAACCTCCTCCCTAGCCTGCCAATTCCCAGCCCCATGCTGCCCCCACTGGAGAGGCAGAGTGGAGAGCAGTGACTGAGGGTCGCTACTCTCTGCTCAGAGCAGACCAAACACTGAGCAATCAGTGGTTATATGATCCCTCAGTTCTCGTTCTTAGAGTTGATGTGGGACAGCTGCTGCATCACACAGATGCTGCAGCATGGAGGTGTGTATGTACGTTAATTTCAGGGGCGGACTAACCATTTGGAAACTTGGGTCAGTAGGGGGCCCCATGAGATGCCCCTGGTACCTTTTTCATAGGCTTTTTTGAGTTTGGGCAAGGACACAGGGGCCCCATGATGCCCTGTTGCCTGGGGGCCCCATGAGTTGTCAGTCCGCCCCTGGTTAATTTTTAAAATTCTCATACGGCTCCCTTCACAAAACGATATAACAAGACATTTCCCTTGTTCATTTACTAGACCCAAAAAGGGAAATTCATTATAAGGGTTTTCATACACTTGAAATAACCTTTACTCAACAACTAGAGGCTCTTGCATAACAGTCTAAACAAATTCCAAACCCATGTAATAAATCAGCTGGTGCTTGCTCTTTGTTCCCATAGAATAGGTTAACACTCACAAATAGTAGTGATGATAAATTTAGTAGAAAGTATTCCCAAACAGTAAAATGTTGCCATTTAGGTAGATATTGTGAGCTTACAACAACATAGATCTGTGTATTCCCAGAAAACTCCAGTTTTATCATATACTGTGTGTCTCAGTACATAAAGTAATATTGTAATCCAGACGATGGTAGGATAATTAGATCAAGATACTGACAGTTCCTAGGATATGGCACAAGTACTACCAGTGCTGCTGCTGCACCTTGTGCATTTCGAGCGACTTTGTCTGTGATATCACAACAAGAGTTCCAAAGAGGATCATATTTCTTTCTCAAGACATGATGGAAGCAGTAGTCACATATATGCATTTCTTCTCTTGCCCATCTTCAGCTAACACGTTCTCTTAAAATTTGTAATAACAATTGGCATCAACTAGCTGATGATTGGCATTGCCATCATCAGTAGAGATGAGCGAATCGAAGTAGGCGAAGTGGAATTTGAGTCGAATATTGGAAAATTTTCGATTCGCGCCGAATCCGAAAAATAGCCTACTTCGGACGCGCGAATCGAAATTTTTCCTAAAATGGCGGCGGACATGTGCGGCGACGGAGCGGGGATGTCTGGGAAGGCGCGCAGACAAGGCGCACTGACCCATAATGCATTCCTTAATGACATGTGATCGCATTAGCCAATCAGCAGCCAGGCAGCCAGCACTGTGTAATGGTCGAGCTATAAATAGCGGCCATTTTAGAATTCTTCATTTGCCTCCAGTCATTCAAGAGAGGCAGACCGCTCTGTATTAGGGACAGAGTTAGGGCCACAGAAACGTTACTTGGGGACAGAGAAACGTTACTTAGGGACAGAGAAGTATTACTCAGGGACACAGAATTGTTAATGAGGGCCACAGAATCGTTACTTAGGGCCAAAGAAACGCTAGTTAGGGCCACAGAATTGTTACTCAGGGACAGACAGAATTGTTACTGAGTGCCAGAGAATTGTTACTTAGGGCCACAGAAACGTTAGTTAGGGCCACAGAATTGTTACTCAGGGACAGACACAGAATTGTTACTGAGGGCCACAGAACTGTTACTTAGGGCCACAGAAACGTTATTAGGGCCACAGAATTGTTACTCAGGGACAGACATAATTGTTACTGAGTGCCAGAGAATTGTTACTTAGGGCCACAGAAACGTTAGTTAGGGCCACAGAATTGTTACTCAGGGACAGACACAGAATTGTTATTGAGGGCCACAGAACTGTTACTTAGGGCCACAGAAACGTTAGTTAGGGCCACAGAATTGTTACTCAGGGACAGACAGAATTGTTACTGAGTGCCAGAGAATTGTTACTTAGGGCCACAGAAACGTTAGTTAGGGCCACAGAATTGTTACTCAGGGACACAGAATTGTTACTGAGGGCCACAGAACTGTTACTTAGGGCCACAGAAACGTTAGTTAGGGCCACAGAATTGTTACTCAGGGACAGACACAGAATTGTTACTGAGGGCCACAGAATTGTTACTTAGGGCCACAGAAACGTTACTCAGGGACACAGAATTGTTACTGAGGGCCACAGAACTGTTACTTAGGGCCACAGAAACGTTAGTTAGGGCCACAGAATTGTTACTCGGACAGACACAGAATTGTTACTGAGGGCCACAGAATTGTTACTGAGGGCCACAGAACCGTTACTTAGGGCCACAGAATTGTTACTCAGGGACACAGAATTGTTACTGAGGGCCACAGAACCGTTACTTAGGGCCACAGAATTGTTACTCAGGGACAGACACAGAATTGTTACTGAGGGCCACAGAATTGTTACTGAGGGCCACAGAACCGTTACTTAGGGCCACAGAATTGTTACTCAGGGACACAGAATTGTTACTGAGGGCCACAGAACCGTTACTTAGGGCCACAGAATTGTTACTCAGGGACACAGAATTGTTACTTAGGGCCACAGAAACGTTACTCAGGGACACAGAATTGTTACTGAGGGCCACAGAACTGTTACTTAGGGCCACAGAAACGTTACTCAGGGACACAGAATTGTTACTGAGGGCCACAGAACCGTTACTTAGGGCCACAGAATTGTTACTCAGGGACAGACACAGAATTGTTACTGAGGGACACAGAATTGTTACTGAGGGACACAGAACTGTTACTTAGGGCCACATAATTGTTACTCAGGGACACAGAATTGTTACTGAGGGCCACAGAACCATTACTTAGGGCCACAGAATTGTTACTCAGGGCCACAGAATTGTTACTCAGGGACAGACACAGAATTGTTACTCAGGGACAGACACAGAATTGTTACTGAGGGCCACAGAACCGTTACTTAGGGCCACAGAAACGTTACTCAGGGACAGACACAGAATTGTTACTCAGGGACAGACACAGAATTGTTACTGAGGGCCACAGAATTGTTACTTAGGGCCACAGAAACGTTACTCAGGGACACAGAATTGTTACTCAGGGACAGACACAGAATTGTTACTCAGGGAAAGACACAGAATTGTTACTGAGGGCCACAGAATTGTTACTTAGGGCCACAGAAATGTTACTCAGGGACACAGAATTGTTACTCAGGGACAGACACAGAATTGTTACTCAGGGACAGACACAGAATTGTTACTGAGAGCCACAGAATTGTTACTTAGGGCCACAGAAACGTTACTCAGGGACACAGAATTGTTACTCAGGGACATACACAGAATTGTTACTGAGGGACACAGAATTGTTACTGAGGGCCACAGAACCGTTACTTAGGGCCACAGAAACGTTACTCAGGGACAGACACAGAATTGTTACTCAGGGACAGACACAGAATTGTTACTGAGGGATGTGTTACTGAGGGACACAGAATTGTTACTGAGGGACACAGAATTGTTACTCAGGGACACAGAATTGTTACTGAGGGCCACAGAACCGTTACTTAGGGCCACAGAATTGTTACTCAGGGACAGACACAGAATTGTTACTCAGGGACAGACACAGAATTGTTACTCAGGGACACAGAACCTTTACTTAGGGCCACAGAAACGTTACTCAGGGACAGACACAGAATTCTTACTCAGGGACAGACACAGAATTGTTACTCAGGGACACAGAATTGTTACTGAGGGACACAGAATTGTTACTGAGGGCCACAGAATTGTTACTCAGGGACACAGAATTGTTACTGAGGGACACAGAATTGTTACTCAGGGACACAGAATTGTTACTGAGGGACACAGAATTGTTACTGAGGGACACAGAATTGTTACTCAGGGACAGACACAGAATTGTTACTGAGGGCCACAGAACTGTTACTTAGGGCCACAGAACTGTTACTTAGGGCCACAGAAACGTTACTCAGGGACACAGAATTGTTACTCAGGGACACAGAATCGTTTAATTAAAGAGTATGTCAGACAACATGCAGAGGAGTGGCAGAGGAGGCAATGTTTTAGGAGCGAGCAGACGTGGCAGCAGAGGAAGGGGTCGAGGCAGCACTATTCGCAGCCAGAGGCTAGTGCTCCCGGTGTCATCCAGTACAGTGAGGAAGAGCTAACAGAGGGCGGTCAGGAACGGGGGGAGACATCCGCCTCTTCAGCAGCCAGGCGAAGAAGTAGTGGCGAGGAGAGTGGCTCGGTAGCCGGTGTAGAGACAGGTCTGTCTCCTGACCCACACGCAGCCGAGGGGGCTAGTAGTGAGGCGGAGACCCTAATTGATGATGATGAGGCTGATCGCACTTGGCAGCCTCGTCGTCATCAGGCTATTGCTTCCGCATCATCAGGAGAAGAGGGTGGCAGCTTGGCAGCGAGCAAAACAGTCGGTGGGTTGTCTCCATCGCCACACTCTGCCATGTGCCACTTTCAGGTCTCCTCACACACTGCTGGTGTGTTGAATTTTTTGACATAGGGTGCTGGCAGATTACGGGCCTCCCATAGCTGCTGCCAGGCCCCTAATCTGCCATAGGCCCCTATATACCGCCTCCTCATGCTGCTGCCAAGTCCAGAGTCTGTCATGGGTCCCTGTACGGCCTCCCATTGCTGCTGTCTCCATCGCCACACTCTGCCATGTGCCACTTTCAGGTCTCCTCACACTGCTGGTGTGTTGAATTTTTTGACATAGGGTGCTGGCAGATTACGGGCCTCCTATAGCTGCTGCCAGGCCCCTAATCTGCCATAGGCCCCTATATACCGCCTCCTCATGCTGCTGCCAAGTCCAGAGTCTGTCATGGGTCCCTGTACGGCCTCCCATTGCTGCTGTCTCCATCGCCACACTCTGCCATGTGCCACTTTCAGGTCTCCTCACACTGCTGGTGTGTTGAATTTTTTGACATAGGGTGCTGGCAGATTACGGGCCTCCTATAGCTGCTGCCAGGCCCCTAATCTGCCATAGGCCCCTATATACCGCCTCCTCATGCTGCTGCCAAGTCCAGAGTCTGTCATGGGTCCCTGTACGGCCTCCCATTGCTGCTGTCTCCATCGCCACACTCTGCCATGTGCCACTTTCAGGTCTCCTCACACTGCTGGTGTGTTGAATTTTTTGACATAGGGTGCTGGCAGATTACGGGCCTCCTATAGCTGCTGCCAGGCCCCTAATCTGCCATAGGCCCCTATATACCGCCTCCTCATGCTGCTGCCAAGTCCAGAGTCTGTCATGGGTCCCTGTACGGCCTCCCATTGCTGCTGTCTCCATCGCCACACTCTGCCATGTGCCACTTTCAGGTCTCCTCACACTGCTGGTGTGTTGAATTTTTTGACATAGGGTGCTGGCAGATTACGGGCCTCCTATAGCTGCTGCCAGGCCCCTAATCTGCCATAGGCCCCTATATACCGCCTCCTCATGCTGCTGCCAAGTCCAGAGTCTGTCATGGGTCCCTGTACGGCCTCCCATTGCTGCTGTCTCCATCGCCACACTCTGCCATGTGCCACTTTCAGGTCTCCTCACACTGCTGGTGTGTTGAATTTTTTGACATAGGGTGCTGGCAGATTATGGGCCTCCTATAGCTGCTGCCAGTCCCCTAATCTGCCATAGGCCCCTATATACCGCCTCCTCATGCTGCTGCCAAGTCCAGAGTCTGTCATGGGTCCCTGTATGGCCTCCCATTGCTGCTGTCTCCATCGCCACACTCTGCCATGTGCCACTTTCAGGTCTCCTCACACACTGCTGGTGTGTTCAGTTTTTTGACATAGGGTGCTGGCAGATTACGGGCCTCCCATAGCTGCTGCCAGGCCCCTAATCTGCCATAGGCCCCTATATACCGCCTCCTCATGCTGCTGGCAGGTCCAGAGTCTGTCATGGGTCCCTGTACGGCCTCCCATTGCTGCTGTCTCCATCGCCACACTCTGCCATGTGCCACTTTCAGGTCTCCTCACACTGCTGGTGGGTTCCATTTTTTGTCATAGGGTGCTGGCAGATTACGGGCCTCCCATAGCTGCTGCCAGGCCCCTAATCTGCCATGGGCCCCTATACCGACTCCTCATGCTGTGACATTGCAACAAGGTGGAATTCAACCCTACATATGTTAGACCGCCTTTACGAACAGCAAAAGGCCATCACAGATTTCCTGATGTTAAAAGCGGATAAAGGTACTCCCTGTGTAACTTAGATGTCAGCCATTGGCAGCTCATGCGTGACACCTGCGCTTGCTCAGGCCCTTTGAGGAGGCCACGCTATTCGTGAGTCGGCAGGACTATGGGATGAACGACGTCATTCCTCTGTTGCACGTCCTGGAACAAATGCTGTTAACAATGGCTGGTCAGGGTGCGGTAGACGTGGCGCACAGATCTCAACGCCACATGACCCCTGTGGGGGCAGGACAGGAAGAAGAGGATGAGGTAGAGGAGGACATTGGTGCTCAGGAATTATTGAGTGAAATGGGTGGTTTTTCCACTCAGCGGACAGGAGTGGAGGAGCAGGAGCATCTGGTAGAGGAGGAGGAAGAGGAGACAGAGGACCCAGACGCACCGTGGCAGTATGCTGTGGAGATGGAGGCAGGGAGTCCCTCGCATTCCTTGGCACAAATGGCCCATAGCATGCTCGCTTGCTTGCGTAGCGACAGCCGAATAATAACCATCAGACAGAGGGATGACTTTTGGCTGTCCACCTTGTTGGACCCTCGCTACCGTTCAAAAATGGTGGCCTTTTTCACACCTGCTGAGAGGGAGGCCAAAATAACGTACTATAAAAACCCCTTATGTAGTCAGCTGGTCTCTGCCTGTCTGCGCCAACGTCCATCCTCAGACACTGTGGGCCCTGTGCGCTCGCGTTCCGCTGCCATGGCAGCAGGGGAGGGGTGGGGTGGTAGGAGCAGTGGCAGCTCCACCAGCAGCGGCTGCCTCAGTCTGCAGTCGATGATGAGTAGCTTTCTTCACCAGCGCAGTGAGGAAACTACTAACCAGCCGCAGCAGCAGCAGCAGCATCAGGTGGACCTGGAGCAGGACCTCAAACAACAGGCTTAGGCCTACTTGGACAGCACCCTGCCAACCGAGGTAGACAATCCCCTTGACTACTGGGCAACGAAACTTGACCTTTGGCCCCAACTAGCTGAATTTGCCCTTGAAAGGCTGTCATGCCCGGCCAGTAGCGTGGCATCGGAGCACGTGTTTAGTGCGGCAGGAGGTATTGCAACTCCGCGGAGGACATGACTGTCCACCCAAAGTGTGGAGAGACTGACGTTTGTGAAAATGAATCAGGCGTGGATTAGTCTGGATTTCAAACCACCAGTTCCTGACACAACTGACTAAATCCGCCATGAATCATGCCCCAAACATGTGCCACTTTCAGGTCTCCTCACACTGCTGGTGTGTTCCATTTTTTGTCATAGGGTGCTGGCAGATTACGGGCCTCCCATAGCTGCTGCCAGGCCCCTAATCTGCCATGGGCCCCTATACCGCCTCCTCATGCTGCTGCCAGGTCCAGAGTCTCTCATGGGTCCCTGTACGGCCTCCCATTGCTGCTGTCTCCATCGCCACACTCTGCCATGTGCCACTTTCAGGTCTCCTCACACTGCTGGTGGGTTCCATTTTTTGTCATAGGGTGCTGGCAGATTACGGGCCTCCCATAGCTGCTGCCAGGCCCCTAATCTGCCATGGGCCCCCGTACCGACTCCTCATGCTGCTGCCAGGCCCGTAATCTGTCATGGGCCCCTGTTGTCGCTTGTTGGCATATTCCGCTCGTTCAGATGCTCCTTCTCCTGCTACTCCTCTTCACGGATTCCGTCAGCAGTCTTTCTTGGAATCCGTTTCCAAGAGACAACAGTTTGCGAGCACGCACCCGACGGTGCAGAAGCTGAACGTCCTCCTGCCCAAGTTGCTGCTGCCAGGCTCGTAATCTGTCATGCGCCCCTGTACCGCCTCCTCATGCTGCTGCCAGGTCCAGAGTGTGTCATGGGCCCCCGTACCGACTCCTCATGCTGCTGCCAGGCCCGTAATCTGTCATGGGCCCCTGTACCGCCTCCCCATGCTGCTGCCAGGTCCAGAGTGTGTCATGGGTCCCTGTACGGCCTCCCATTGCTGCTGCCAGGCCCGTAATCTGCCATGGGCCCCCGTACCGACTCCTCATGCTGCTGCCAGGCCCGTAATCTGTCATGGGCCCCTGTACCGCCTCCTCATGCTGCTGCCAGGTCCAGAGTGTGTCATGGGTCCCTGTACGGCCTCCCATTGCTGCTGTCTCCATCGCCACACTCTGCCATGTGCCACTTTCAGGTCTCCTCACACTGCTGGTGGGTTCCATTTTGTCATAGGGTGCTGTATGGCCTCCCATTGCTGCTGCCTCCACCGCCACACTGTGGCTCCACACTCTGGTTTTGGCCCCGTGACTGCCCAAATGAGTGAAGTGTGCGGTGATTCTAAGATCGACGGCACTCATCTGCATGTCATACTGACTGACAGTATTATTTCTCTTCCCCAGCAGACTCCAAGGGCATTTAAATTAAAGGTACAGTGTTCTGCACTAATATTAAGTCTCTCTGAAGCCTAGAAACACCCTTTTTTAAGTTAAATTCACAGCGAATATATTCGACTCGAATCGAAACTTTTCCACGAATTCGCCGAATCAGTCGAATCGAATTTTTGAATACTTCGCTCATCTCTAATCATCAGCTAGTTGAAGCAAATCAGAGAGCTGTGGCCTGGTGCAGATGGACAAGCTACAGGCTATCTGTGGTAATTTTATTTATTTATTTCAGGTATTTATATAGCGCTGTCAATTTACGCAGTGCTTTACATATATATTGTACATTCACATCAGTCCCTAACCCTCAAGGGGTGTACAATCTAAGGTCCCTAACTCACATTCATACATACACATATTAGGGCCAATTTAGACAGGATCCAATTAACCTACCAGCATGTCTTTGGAGTGTGGGAGGAAACCGGAGCACCCGGAGGAAACCCACGCAAGCACAGGGAGAACATGCAAACTCCATGCAGGAGGCTCCATGGTCGGGAATCGAACCCATGACCCATTTACTGCAAGGCAGACGTGCTAACCATAATGATGCTGATAAAATGGCCCACCCCCACATCATTTTTATTACTTATTTATTACTTCAGGTACTTACATAGCACCATCAATTTACACAGCGCTTTATTGTATCTATATTGTACATTCACATCAGTGCCTAACCCTCAAGGGGCGTACAATCTAAGGTCCCTAACTTACGCATACTAGGGCCAATTTAAACAGGGTCCAATTCACCTACCAGCATGTTTTTGGATTGTGGGAGGACACCCACATAGGCACACGGAGGACATGCAAACTCCAGGCAAGTGGTGTCGCGGTTGGAATTTGAACCAAGGATCCCAGCACTGCCAGGCGGAAGTGCTACACATTTAGCCACTGTGCTGCTTTTTAATCCCATGGTAGTACAGCCAGATACAGAGTACAGTACATGAGTGGAAACAATGCTGTCAATTCAGTAGCAGTGTTGCCACACCACCCCAGGAAGTAAGTTGCATTAGGTGGACTTCACTGGCAGGATCAACATGTATTTGTTGAACTTTGCCGAGAGACTAAGAGAAAATGTGCAGATGCCCTTCTATTTTAGTGCTGCAGAAGTTATTTTTTTTTTTAAATTGGAGGCCATAGTTTTACTTTGAATCATTATTAACCACTTGTCCTCCAGAGGATTTACCCCCCCCCCCTTGACCAGCCCATCTTTTTGCGCTACGGCACTGCGTTACTTTAACTGACAATTGAGTGGTCATACAGAGCTGCACCCAAATGAGATTTATGTCCTCTTTTTCCACAAATAGAGCTTTCTTTTGGTGGTATTTGATTGCCTGTGCAGTTTTTATTTTTTGCGCTATAAAAGACTGACAATTTTGAGAAGAAAAAACAATATTTTTGACTTTTTGCTATTAAACATGTCCAGTAAAAAAATTTAAAAAATCAAATTTTGTCATAAATTTAGGCCAAAATGTATTCTGCGACATGTCTTTGCTATAAAAGAAATCCCAATACATGTAAATCACGTGAAAGCTATAGCATTTACAAATGGCGGTATAGATATGTATTTTTATACTAGTAATGGCGGCGATCAGCAACTTATAGCAGGCCTGCAGCAGGCATTCTGACACTGGGGGGAACTAACTTGGTGTCACTGACATCCCCAGTGACACCAATACAGTGATCAGTGCTAATAAAAAGCACTGGCACTGTCCTAATGGCACTGGGCAGGAAGGGGTTAACATCTGGGGCAATCAAAGGGTTAATGCAGGCCATACACGGGTTGAATTCCGAACTAATTGTATTTAGAAAACTGGAAACTTTGTGCGTTTTATAACCCGATGATGCCACCATTGATTTCGACATTCGACCAACCAAGACTTCAATTTCACCTCTGTTGCTACATAAAAGAATTTTCGTGGCCAAGAATTTTCCTTTCTTTCCAGGTCAGCTCATTTCTTTTTCGTTTATATTTCCCGCACGATGCTCCCATCATTGATTTGAAATTCGTTTGTTTTTCAAAAAATTTCAAACGTGCCTGATTACTGAAATTCGATAGTCACACGAAAATCGACCGTTTCTGTGACCCACTAATGGTGCGAAATTCAAACGAAAATTCTTAGAAAAGATTTTCTAATGAAAATTATTTCGGTATTCGATCCGTGTATGGCCGGCTTACTGTGTGCTGTGTGCTATTTCACTATGTTGGCTGTGTGTTTGCTTCACTGTAAGCACACTGCTTACAATGAAGGAGTGCAGAGGCATACAAAGCAGTGTGCAAGAGCTGACGGGAGAGTTCTGTGTTGTTTATACACAGGTCTCTCCCCCGCCAGAGATACTCAGCGATCACTGGATGCCGGCGACTAATCACCAGTGGGGACCCAGTGATTTACAGTTGAGTCCACGAATGGTGGGCCCGGAACTGCAAAATCCCATATATATTGTATATGTGTGTATGTGTATATACAGTATATGTATATATATATATATATATGTGATTTTGTGCGCCCGTGCTGCTCTGTAGCAGTATTTCTGCTATAGGGCAGCGTGGAACCGTTTAAACATTAGAGTACAGGAGTGTAAAGAGCAGTATGTTTATAGTTTTACTGTACTTTACTGCAAAACCCCTCATATTCTACTGTCCTTTATCACAATGGAAAGATGTGAATGGGCCATAAATCCTTTTTTTACTATAATTTTTGCACAATGACGTTAATCAAAATAGTGTCACGTTATTTAAAAACATAAATGTGATTCATACCAAACATCCTATTTGTAATTGCCGCGTACTGAAAATGTTAATTTATTAATTGACTTGTTGATATTAAATAGTTTGTTTTTGTTTTTTTTTATTAAAACATACGCTATTACTCCACTCTTCATTGTTCTACAATGATAAAAATAACACTGTGGGAAAAACGATCTTTCCTTCTAAATTATCCCTAGACATTCATTTGTAACTTCCTGTTGAATGTGAATTATCCTTGTCATTTCTTGGCTAAGTTTTCAGCTAATCATCATGTTGCAATGATAACATTCTGTACCACTAATATTATATGTAATGCCAAAATAATGTTGAAGACTAGTGTGTCATATCTCGTCATCTTCCAGAAAAAGGATCAAATAACCATTCTGAGTGAAATGTAAAATTATCTGTCAAGGCAGGCAGTTAGTTGACTTTCATTTGGAGCTCTGTGTCTAAATTGATTGGTACCATCATAAAATATAGCAAATGAATCTTTTAAATAAATATTTATGTAACCTTTGTTGCACAATAAGAAGAAAGCAGTCTTAAAACATACAAACAAAAGATAAACAATTTTGAATATATAAAAGGACTATATGACTTAAAGCAGACCTTGTTGTAAAATGCAAGGTCTACTTAATAGATAAGGGCATTTATCCTTATATGCTTACCTAACCCTTGTCTTCCACAATGCAGGACATTACCTCCCTATCCTTCCGGTGCAATGGCGTGTACCCCAAAGACACACCAGAACAGTGTAAGAGAATCTTATTGACATCACCCTGGTCTAAGCACCATGTATGGAAGATGGGGTAAGAGAAGTACAGTTGCAAGAAAAAGTATGTGAACCCCTTGGGATTACGTGGAGTTTTGCATGAATTGGGCATAAAATGTGCTCTGAACGTCATCTAAGTCACAACAATAGAAGAACACAGTCTGCTGAACATAATACTACACAAACATTAGATGTTGCCATGGTTTAATTGCACATAACATGTAAACATTCACAGTGCAGGGAGGAAAAAGTATGTGAGGCCCTAGCGTAATGACTTCTCCCAGAGCTAATTGGAGCCAGGAGTGAGCCAACCTTGACTCCAATCAGTGTGATGATATTGGATGTGTTGCTGACAGCTGTCCTGCCCTTAAAAAACACACACCTGTTTTGGGTTTACTGGTTTCAAGAAGCACTGTCTGATGTGAACCATGCCTCGCAGAAAAGAGCTCTCAGAAGACCTACGATCAAGAATTGTTGACTTGCATGAAGCTGGAAAGGGTTACAAAAGTATCTCCAAAAGCCTTGATGTTCATGTGTCCACGGTAAGACAGACTGTCTACAAATGGAGAAAGTTTAGCACTGTTGCTACTCTCCCTAGGAGTGGTCGTCCTGTAAAAATGACTGCAAGAGCACAGCACAGAATGCTGCATGAGGTAAAGAAGAATCCCAGAGTGTCAGCTAAAGACCTACAGAAATCTCTGGCACATGCTAACATTTTTGTTGACACATCTACAATAAGGAAAACATTAAACAAGAATGGAGTACATGGGAGGACACCACGGAGGAAGCCATTGCTGTCCAAAAAGAAGATTGCAGCACGTTTGAAGTTTGCAAAAGAGCACCTGGATGTTCCACAGCACTACTGGCAGAATATACTGTGGACAGATGAAACCAAGATTGAGTTGTTTGGGAAGAACACACAACACTATGTGTGGAGAAAAAAAGGCACAGCACACCAACTTCAAAACCTCATCCCCACTGTGAAACATGGCAGAGGGAGCATCATGGTTTGGGGCTGCTTTGCTGCCTGAGGGCCTGGACGGATTGTTGTCATTGATGGGAAAATGAATTCCAGAGTTTATCAAGACATTTTGCAGTAAAACGTACGACCATCTGTCCGCCAACTGAAGCTCCGCAGAGGATGGGTGATGCAACAGGACAATGACCCAAAGCATACAAGTCATTCAACAAAACAATGGCTGCAACAGCACAGAATACGCCTTCTGGAGTGGCCCAGTCAGAGTCCTGACCTCAACCCCATTGAAATGCTGTGGCATGACCTTAAGAGAGCGATTCACACCAGACATCCCAAGAATATTGCTACACTGAAACAGTTTTGTGAAGAGGAGTGGTCCAAAATGACTCCAGATCGTTGTGCAGGTTTGATCTGCAACTACAGGAAACGTTTGGTTGAGGTTATTGCTGCCAAAAGGAGGGTCAACCAGTTATTAAGTCCAAAGGTTCACATACTTTTTCCTCCCTGCACTGTGAATGTTTACATGTTATGTGCAATTAAACCATGGCAACATCTAATGTTTGTGTAGTATTATGTTCAGCAGACTGTGTTCTTCTATTGTTGTGACTTAGATGACGTTCAGAGCACATTTTATGCCCAATTCATGCAAAACTCCACGGAATCCCAAGGGGTTCACATACTTTTTCTTGCAACTGTATATATTGTAACTTTTTTTTTATTACAGATACCATTTTGCTATAGTGGTTTTTACAAGGGGTGGGGGCTCTGATCTAACACATGGGGCTTGCATTATACTGCTAATTCTGCTTTAACTCTTTCCTGTGACTGGGTATAATAAATCACAGATTGGCTTTCCAAGCCAGGCTCTGGTTCAGTTGACATCTAGGCGATTCTTCCCACGATCCCAAAACTGACAAATCTAACCACGCTTGTTCAGGTGCCATTCATTTTCAATGGTACCTAAATGAAGGTGCGATTGTGCCATGATTGTTGCAGAATGAATTATGCTGCAATGCAATGGCGGCAAACCACATCGCTCGAAGCTTGCTACTCAAAAAAGGAGCAGGAGCTTCTTTTGGGGTGACAAGCTTCACAAGATGCAATTTGCGCAATTGCATCATAATTTATCACGCAACAATCGCAGCAGAGTAGCACTACATTTAATATGCCATTGAAAATGAATGGCACCTGAACTTGTGTGGTGCGATTTCTCATTTTTGCACTGCGTTTTTGGATTGTGGGCAGAATCATCGTGATTCTACCCACGATACAAAATGCCTATATGTGAACACATATTTCATTATACAGTGCACCTTAGCAGAACATCAAGGTCATGCATAGGGACAATTTTGTTATATTCATGTGACTATCCAAGGATGTAATTCTAGATATGGAAGACCACATGACTGTTATGAGGCCTAGAAGCACAGGGGTTCCAAAGTTATTGAGGAAAGAACAAAGAGAGGGCGCACAGGCCTAGAGCCCTCTGAGAAAGAGGCAAGTTCTCGAAATGCGTCAGCCTATTGAATGTCTACACTCCCTATTGCGGACTGTTACTCAGCGCGGTGTTAACCAAGCTGTTTCTTTGTAACGTGCCTCTACTTTATTGTCGTTTTGTAAGTACAACACTTACTTTATTTCTTATTAAACATTTTTTATGGTAATACACTAGGCCTGTGCGCCCTCTGTTTGCTCTTTCCTCATTCCGTAGGTTTGGATTTCCCAGCCTATTGAGGGCAGCAAGGTGTGCATGTTTCAGGACATTCTTAATGTGGTTGCAGCCTGCATCGAGTCCATCCCCAAGCACAGGAGCATTTGTGTTTGCTGGTTCTTTGTTCCAAAGTTATTTCGTTACACGTTAATCCATGCAAGTCGCTATGACATTTGGCAAATATTTTTGAGTTAAAATAATGTATAAAAAAAGTGAGAACCTTGTATAGTTGCTATGAAAATATTTAATATACTTTATCACTAAAGAAATAATCTATGAGATAGAGAATAGAGACACAGAGAACCACTTGATGGTTATGCCATGCTGCCCCCTAATTGTATAGCATGGTTGTTTTAAAGTGATTAACTTTCAGACCTTTAGAAAAGAGAATAAGGAATGAGAATCAAGTTTTTTATCTTGCGCACAAAGTAATATTACCATGCTACCAAACAATTACATTTTTAAAGAGGTAAAAAGTCATAGCTGGCTACATATTGAAATAGAAAAGCAAATTTATTGACATAATAAAAATCGCAAAATTACTTTTTCAGCAATTTTATATATATGGTATATACAGTGTACAGTATATATATAGTTGTTATACTGTTTATTGAAGCTTTACATGTATGCTTATGGGCGCAAACTACTCACATGACCTGTATGAGCCAATCTTAATCTGTTCCTAGGATACATCAACAGTATAGCGCAGATATAGAGTGCGTGTGTGTGTATATATATATGTACGTATATGTGTGTATATATATATATATATATATATATATATATATATACATACAGGTGAAACTCGAAAAATTAGAATATCGTGCAAAAGTTCATTTATTTCAGTAATGCAACTTAAAAGGTGAAACTAATATATGAGATAGACTCATTACATGCAAAGCAACATAGTTCAAGCCGTGATTTGTCATAATTGTGATGATTATGGCTTACAGCTCATAAAAACCCCAAATCCACAATCTCAGAAAATTAGAATATTGTGAAAAGGTGCAATATTCTAGGCTCAAAGTGTCCCACTCTAATCAGCTAATTAAGCCATAATACATGCAAAGGGTTCCTGAGCCTTTAAATGGTCTCTCAGTCTGGTTCAGTAGGAATCACAATCATAGGAAAGACTGCTGACCTGACAGTTGTGCAGAAAACCATCAATGACACCCTCCATAAGGAGGGAAAGCCTCAAAAGGTAATTGCAAAAGAAGTTGGATGTTCCCAAAGTGCTGTATCAAAGCACATTTATAGAAAGTTATGTGGAAGGGAAAAGTGTGGAAGAAAAAGGTGCACAAGCAACAGGGATGACCGCAGCCTGGAGATTATTGTCAAAAAAAGCCATTCAAAAGTCTTGGGGACTTTCACAAGGAGTGGACTGAGGCTGGAGTCAGTGCATCAAGAGCCACCACACACAGACGGATCCTGGACATGGGCTTCAAATGTCGTATTCCTCTTGTCAAGCCGCTCCTGAACAACAAACAACGTCAGAAGCGTCTTACCTGGGCTAAAGAAAAACAGACCTGGTCTGTTGCTCAGTTGTCCAAAGTCCTCTTTTCTGATGAGAGCAACTTGTGCATCTCATTTGGAAACCGAGGACCCAGAGTATGGAGGAATAATGGAGAGGCACACACTGCAAGATGCTTGAAGTCCAGAGTGAAGTTTCCACAGTCTGTGTTGATTTAAGGAACCATGTCATCTGCTGGTGTTGGTCCACTGTGCTTCATTAAGTCCAGGGTCAACGCAGCCGTCTACCAGGAGATTTTGGAATACTTCATGCTTCCTTCCGCAGACGACCTTAATGGGGATGCTGACTTAAATTTCCAGCAGGACTTGGCAGCTGCCCACACTGCCAAAAGCACCAAAACCTGGTTCAATGATCGTGGGATTACTTTGCTTGATTGGCCAGCAAACTCGCCTGACCTGAACCCCATAGAGAATCTATGGGGCATTGCCAAGAGAAAGATGAGAGACATGAGACCGAACAATGCAGAAGAGCTGAAGGCCGCTATTGAAGCATCCTGGTCTTCCATAACACCTCAGCAGTGCCACAGGCTGAAAGCTTCCATGCCACGCCGCATTGAGGCAGTAATTGCTGCAAATGGGGCCCAAACCAAGTACTGAATACATATGCATGCTTATACTTTTCAGAGGTCCGATATTGTTCTATGTACAATCCTTGTTTTATTGATTGCATGTAATATTCTAATTTTCTGAGATTGTGGATTTGGGGTTTCATGAGCTGTAAGCCATAATCATCAGAATTATGACAAATCACGACTTGAACTATCTTGCTTTGCATGTAATGAGTCTATCTCATATATTAGTTTCACCTTTTAAGTTGCATTACTGAAATAAATTAACTTTTGCACAATATTCAAATTTTTCGAGTTTCACGTGTGTGTGTGTGTGTGTGTGTGTGTGTGTGTGTGTATAAGTGTGTGTGTGTGTATATATATATATATATATATATATACACACAGTAGATTACAATATAATAATACCAGTAAGTCAAACTGAATTTTCAAATTCACATTGGATGTACTTATATGAGATAATCTGAGAAACAACTCAAAGCAACTCAAAAGCAGTCCAAAGGAATTTATAAGCTAATCATAAGCAACTCAGCAAGACAAGAGCAAGTCAAAGCCAGTATAGCTGCCAATCACAGGGTCAACATAACCAGCAAATTTCCTGTCACTAAGAAGGGTAACTGTTTATACCGCCACTTACTCTGAAGGAGAGGAAACACATAAGAGTTCGTATCAAAAGAAACAATGAGCAGGTCAAGGAAATGTTTTACATGTTAAGAAAAGGTCAAGGTACAATTCATGAATCAGGAACTGAAGAGAAGGACCATAGCCTCTGGATAACTCACATGGAATTTTTTTGTAAGGAGCAAAAACTTCCTAGGTTTCAGTCTGCACTACAATTATGCATGTCTGAAGGCCTCATAGATGGTACAAAGCCTCTGGATAAGACATTATCATACAGGCATATTTTAAATAAAGAGCATAAACTGCCCAGTTTTTGTCGGAAACATCTCAGAACTGCACTAGTAATATACTGTATATGTTATAAGCCCTCATATTCACCAAGATTTATAGCACTGTTCAGATTTAGCTGAAGCTCCTTGGATTTAATGGGGAGAATGCATGGAGAATCTTTTACAAATGCAATGTAAAAAGGTGACCCTAACTGGCAATACATAACAAATATCTCAGAAATAAAGAAGAATGTATAGTTATCTGTCGCTCTTAAAGTGTTACTAAACCCACAACAGTAAAATCATACTGTATATGTAGTAAAGCATGCTTGTTATACTCACTATAGAACCTAAGGGGTTAATCCACTGCATTGTGTAAAAAGGCTGTTTGATCCTTTCTTCTCTGCCCCTCCTCTTGTTCAAATGACCACCTGATACAAACTGAATCCACAGCCCCATGCACATTCTCAGTTTGTTGTGTATTGCTAGAGAGGTTTTTTTTTTCTTGGGAGAGTGCATGTGATCAGCACAGGGCCAATCAGCACTTTCCAGACAGAGGTCAGGGGATTTCCATCCTCCTAGAAAAAACTCCTCCTACAAGCTTTAACCAGTGTTCTACTGAAGTCACAAGACTGCTCTAACTGCTGATGAGAAAAGGTATTTAGTAGTTTATATTAACTAAAATGATTACACCTCCATGCTCTGTGTACTGTGGAAGACCAAATATATACAGGGTCCTGGGTTTAGTATCACTTTATTTACTAAAGTTTAAATTCACTTTAAAGGTTTAAAGTGCATTAGGGAGGCAGGGTCAAGGGGGTCCAGGATGGACCTCTCAGTTAAAAATAGTATGTGCCACAATCTAAAATAGCAAGCTGTGTCATGGGACATTTGCAGCTGTGCAGCTCTGATGAGTCTTGATTTACTTTCAGTGTCGCTGTACACTGCAGCCACGGTCTTTAAAATTGAAGTGGCAAAGGTCTTGCTGTTGCCAACTGACAGGTAGCATCTTTCTTTTCATGATCTATCACTTTACCACAGTAATGGCCCAATATTATGGGATGAGATACAGGAGCCAAGGACCACAAAATATTAACAGAAATAAATAAATAAAAACCACAAAGTATTAGGATGTGGCTTAACCAGTTTACAACTGCCCGCCCACAATGTACTGTGAACAGGCGGCCTTTGTAGGCAAAGTGATGTATGGGTACATCGCTATAAAAGAGAAGGGCGCAGCGCTAAAACACAATATGATTAAACCATATACATATAAAATGGTGACAAAGTGCAAAAAACTGTGCATAAGAATGGTGATAGTCCTTTAAACATCATAAATGGTGACTGGCAAAGCGAGTGTCTTCCGGTGATCAGAATGACTGAATCATGCACTCACCAGATGCATAATTCAAATATGCATATAGATGGTATCCCGATATCCATACGCAGTTGTCTCATAAACGGATTTGGTCATCATCTAAGCGCAGCAGTCCATCCAAAGGATCCTCTTATAAATCGTGTGTTGCCACACTAGGACACCCCTCAGCTGTCCCCTAAGAGACTCTGCAAGTTTTTGGACTAGGGCTATGCTTACTCATTGAAGATTGTATCTTAATCATACAGCCGGTCCCTAGGAAGAATCGCTGGAGCAGCCAACGGGCGGGCGCTGATGGGGCATACAGCAGACGGCTGTCTCCCGTAGCTAGGGTGCGGTGTTGTGGGCTCCACAGACGGCTTGGACGCGGCCCCGACCTCCTCTCTCTGACTTCTCCTCAGTAACCAGTAAACAGCATGGGACGCAACGCACGCATACCATACAGCTACGCCGGCGTAGCTGTATGGTATGCGTGCGTTGCGTCCCATGCTGTTTACTGGTTACTGAGGAGAAGTCAGAGAGAGGAGGTCGGGGCCGCGTCCAAGCCGTCTGTGGAGCCCACAACACCGCACCCTAGCTACGGGAGACAGCCGTCTGCTGTATGCCCCATCAGCGCCCGCCCGTTGGCTGCTCCAGCGATTCTTCCTAGGGACCGGCTGTATGATTAAGATACAATCTTCAATGAGTAAGCATAGCCCTAGTCCAAAAACTTGCAGAGTCTCTTAGGGGACAGCTGAGGGGTGTCCTAGTGTGGCAACACACGATTTATAAGAGGATCCTTTGGATGGACTGCTGCGCTTAGATGATGACCAAATCCGTTTATGAGACAACTGCGTATGGATATCGGGATACCATCTATATGCATATTTGAATTATGCATCTGGTGAGTGCATGATTCAGTCATTCTGATCACCGGAAGACACTCGCTTTGCCAGTCACCATTTATGATGTTTAAAGGACTATCACCATTCTTATGCACAGTTTTTTGCACTTTGTCACCATTTTATATGTATATGGTTTAATCATATTGTGTTTTAGCGCTGCGCCCTTCTCTTTTATATGTCTTTTTAAGTTTTTTGGTACTTATTGGCGCATAGCAGCTTTTCTATCTAGCGCTCACTTTATCTTTACTTTTTGATGGGTACATCGCTGCCTACTTCCGGGTTTCGGTTGCTCGCACGCCTCCCCACCAGCACCTGTTGTGATTGCAGAAGTCTGTCAACAAGTCCCAGCCAATGATTCCTGGCTGGAACCTGCTTATCAGCTGTGTACAATCACAGTTTAGAGCTCTGTGTTGGTAAACAACACAGAGCTCTGTACAGAGGGAGCTATCTGTAAGTTTCTCATCTCTGCAAAGCAATGATGAAAAACTTAGAGATCCTTTAGTAAAAGCTGCACACTTTACAAACATTACACATATTTAGGAACATATGTAACCCCTTGATTGCCCTAAATGTTAACCCCTTCCCAGCTAGTGTCATTAATGCAGTGACAGCGTATAGTATTACAACTGTATCATTGTCACTGGTGATGTCAGTGGCAGTTAGTGTCAGATTGCCTTCAGTCCCATTATAAGTCACTGATCACCACCATTAATAGTGTAACCCACTGAAATGTTATTACTTGCAATACATTAAGATGGACAGTATAAGGCGGTGGCCTGCCATTCAGGGTCACTCAAATGGACAGAACAGCTATCTGGAACTTGTGCCCTCCTCACCAGCATGACTCAGCTGGTGAGCAGGGCAGTCAGGGGCTACATTTCCCAAGAAAACTAGCTTGTGGGTGGGGGCATATAAATATCTAAGCCCAGGAGATTTGCTAGGAGTGTGCAGGGAGATACTGAAAAAGAAGGAGTGCTGACGATTTAAGTGCTGATGTAGGCCATGGAGCCAGGCTTGGAGAGAGAGGAGGAGCGCAAAGAGCCTACTGAAAACCCTGTCTGCCACACTACCCAGCAGGCCAATCTGACAGCCGGAGACAATGTAGGGATGCCAAGTCCGAACCGGAGAGTGCATGGACTGATTCCGTATGCACAGAAAGATGGACTGCTATGATCCGCTGGACTACTTTGATCGGGTGAGAGAAACCCATGCATCCACTAATCAAGTGAATAGTGACAGTTTGCCACCTCAGCTATCTACCCACACATAGTTGTGAACATTACATATACAGTCAGGTCCATAAATATTGGGACATCAACACGATTCTACCATTTTTGGCTCTATACACCACCACAATGGATTTGACATGAAACAAACAAGATGTGCTTTAACTGCACACTGTCAGCTTTAATTTGAGGGTATTTACATCCAAATCAGGTGAACGGTGTAGGAATTACAACAGTTTGCATATGTGCCACCCACTTGTTAAGGGAACAAAAGTAATGGGACAGAATAATAATCATAAATCAAACTTTCACTTTTTAATACTTGGTTGCAAATCCTTTGCAGTCAATTACAGCCTGAAGTCTGGAACGCATAGACATCACCAGACGCTGGGTTTCATCCCTGGTGATGCTCTGCCAGGCCTCTACTGCAACTGTCTTCAGTTCCTGCTTGTTCTTGGGGCATTTTCCCTTCAGTTTTGTCTTCAGCAAGTGAAATGCATGCTCAATCGGATTCAGGTCAGGTGATTGACTTGGCCATTGCATAACATTTCACTTCTTTCCCTTAAAAAACTCTTTGGTTACTTTTGCAGTATGCTTTGGGTCATTGTCCATCTGCACTGTGAAGCGGCGTCCAATGAGTTCTGAAGCATTTGGCTGAATATGAGCAGATAATATTGTCCGAAACACTTCAGAATTCATCCTGCTGCTTTTGTCAGCAGTCACATCATCAATAAATACAAGAGAACCAGTTCCATTGGCAGCCATACATGCCCACGCCATGACACTACCACCACCATGCTTCACTGATTAGGTGGTATGCTTAGGATCATGAGCAGTTCCTTTCCTTCTCCATACTCTTCTCTTCCCATCACTCTGGTACAAGTTGATCTTGGTCTCATCTGTCCATAGGATGTTGTTCCAGAACTGTGAAGGCTTTTTTAGATGTCTTTTCGCAAACTCTAATCTGGCCTTCCTGTTTTTGAGGCTCACCAATGGTTTACATCTTGTGGTGGACCCTCTGTATTCACTCTGGTGAAGTCTTCTCTTGATTGGTGACTTTGACACACATACACCTACCTCCTGGAGAGTGTTCTTGATCTGGCCAACTGTTGTGAAGGGTGTTTTCTTCACCAGGGAAAGAACTCTTCGGTCATCCACCACAGTTGTTTTCCGTGGTCTTCCGGGTCTTTTGGTGTCGCTGAGCTCACCGGTGCGTTCCTTCTTTTTAAGAATGTTCCAAACAGTTGTTTTGGCCATGCCTAATGTTTTAGCTATCTCTCTGATGGGTTTGTTTTGTTTTTTCAGCCTAATGATGGCTTGCTTCACTGATAGTGACAGCTCTTTGGATCTCATCTTGAGAGTTGACAGCAACAGATTCCAAATGCAAATAGCACACTTGAAATGAACTCTGGACCTTTTATCTGCTCATTGTAGTTGGGATAATGAGGGAATAACACACACCTGGCCATAGAACAGCTGAGAAACCAATTGTCCCATTACTTTTGGTCCCTTAACAAGTGGGTGGCACATATGCAAACTGTTGTAATTCCTACACCGTTCACCTGATTTGGATGTAAATACCCTCACATTAAAGCTGTCAGTCTGCAGTTAAAGCACATCTTGTTTGTTTCATTTAAAATCCATTGTGGTGGTGTATAGAGCCAAAATTGTGTTGCTGTCCCAATATTTATGGATCTGACTGTAGTTGCTCCAGTTTACGGCCTAGTTCTTCCAGCTGCCATTGTTGGGGTACATCTGCAAAACAATTCATCGTACAAGCTGACCGCAGGGCATACAGTTACAGGCCAGGATACAGCAGTGCCAACAGAAACAGCAAGTTTCCCTTTTTCAACAAAGCAGGATTCCTACTACTGTTCATTTTGCCTTTGATATTTAGATGGAGTTGTCCTTGTCCATAGA
Source organism: Staurois parvus (assembly GCF_062004578.1). NCBI lineage: Eukaryota > Metazoa > Chordata > Amphibia > Anura > Ranidae > Staurois > Staurois parvus. Next base: position 1,933,571 of record NW_028317882.1, read on the forward strand.
CACTTACAGTATTCCAATTGTTGCTACTCATTACTTCAAGCCTGCCCTACATTTAGTGCTTCAAAGGGGACCCCGCTCTAGTTTGCTACCACCAAGAGGGAAAGTGTCAAGCCTTCCTTTTTCTGTCACTATCTCTGCGTTACCATCCTAAGGAACTATATCCTACACCTCAATTCAACTTCATACCAACTGGGCGACAAACAAGCGTGCAGAAGACACTGTAGTGTTCTTAAAGTCACAATGCTAAATCTCCAGAGAGATTTCTCTTTCCTTCACATCAAATCCTTGTCATCTAGTTCTGAGGACAAACAGTGAGCTTACCTGTTTCTTGACAGTTGTTCCTGCTCACTGGGAATTCAGTAGTAGACTGGAGGCAGTGGATTATTTCTGAAAGCAGGCCTGCTAACAGTTATTGTTCCTTTACTGTGAATGTCACATTTGTTCACAATAACCAAGAGTGATCATATTTGCTGCATATAACAGTGTCATTTTGTTCTTTTTTTTTTACTAAGTTACCTTGAATTCCAGGATAAACTTCATATTGGTTTATACTAATTTGTGCGTGAGTTCATTTTATAGTTGTGATTTATTTTGGTCACAAGAGCATGGTGGTGTCAGCAGAGGTTGATCTTTCAGCAAGAGGTCCAGATTGACAGGGAATCCAAAAATTACTAAGCAAGCCTTAAGGGGGTAGTGATACAGTAGTGTAAAGAAAACCAATTTCAAGATATACCATAGTATATGCAAACCAATCAATATACATTTATTGAGATTTTTTTTTTATCAAAGACATGTAGCAGAATACATTTTGGCCAAAATGTTTGAAGAAATCTGAAGTTTTATAGCAGAAAGTAAAAAATATTGGGTTTCTTTTCAAAATTTTCAGTCTTTTTTCATTTATATCGCAAAAAATAAAAAACCCAGTGGTGATCAAGTGCCACCAAAAGAAAGCTCTATTTGTGTGAAAAAAATATAATACAAATTTAATTTGAGTACAGCATTGCATGACCATGCATTTACCAGTTAAAGTAGCATAGTATAGCACAAAATGGCCTGGTCATGAAGGGGGTAAAACCTTCAGGAGCTGAAGTGGTTAAAGGATGTAAATATTAACAGAATGACATTTAGAGGCCAATTTCAAACGGAGAGTGGATTTTGCTATCCGCTCTATGCATCGCCTGCTTTTTACGTCTCATTAATAAAATTCAGGCTGATATGTAGAACCTAATTAATGCTGAAGGAAGACCCTGTGATTGATGGAAAGGCTGGTCACATGACTTTAATGGGTCAAGTAACTATGACCTTCTCCTGGCAATGTTTTAACACACTTATGTAGTTGAATAGAACTCCACTTGCTTTGGAGTGCAGTTCATATTTTGTAAGAACAACACTCAATTGTTGTTACATACCATTGCCTCTGATATCCTGCAACTTGTTTGAAGCCACATCTTGATGCATTTTGGTGATCTTTGCATTGCATTTCTCATGGTGGGTTTCCTGATGGTGTAAACAGTGGACCACACCTGCAAAATATGTTAAAAGGGCCACTAGTCTCTAGCCGAAGCCCATGTGACAGTGCGACTGTTGGGACAGGGACAGAGCGTTGTCAACCTATACAAGGAGTGCCTCATTAAGACGACAGGTTTACCAGTTATTAACTTATCGTGCAGCCATCATACATAAATAGCTAGACGGTGCAACCAAGCCAGTGGTAGACCATTTTAAAACACAAAATGTAAGTGCACAGTCCACTGGACAATGGAGCTTACTAAATGAACATAGAGAAAAAATGTAAGTAACTCTGTACCATGTGACCAATTGCTGTGTAAGATAAAAATAAAGTTCCTGATCACAGCCAGCACACAGTAAAAATAATAACTATTACCTGAAACACTGAAAAATACCCCTCTACTGTCATCACCCCTCTACAGTATATGTCAGCCCCATCCTGTCCTTGATATGACCAAACTCCATTTTTAACTGCCTCAATACCAACATGTTTCTTGGATTTCCACAAAATTGGGGCAAAAAATTTAGATCAGGTTCTATTGCAAAGAAAGGTTAATTTGGAGGTCCTATTTTTACTGTTCAGAAAGTAATGAAACAGATTTATTTTAAATGTACAGGTGTACCTCGTTTTTTTCAATGTAATGCGTTTTCTGGGACGTTTGGTATTGCAAAAAAATCGAAAACCGAAACGTGGTTTCCCATAGCAATGCATTGAAAACCAATTAATCCATTCTGGAGGTCAGAAAAAAGTAAAAAAAAAAAAACTTGCCACCACTATAGGTCAGTGCTGGTTTTTAATTGTAATTACCAGCTTTTTTTTCCTTCAATATAGCTCAGAGAATCAGCTGTCACTTTCCCCCCAGCTAAAATAAAGAAAGTTTCCTTCTAGTTTATTTCCCCAAGTTAAAAGAAACAATGTTTCCTTTTAGTTTGTTCCCAGAGATAAAAGAAACAAAGTATCCTTTAGCTCCGGGGAAAGTGACAGCTAATTCTGTGAGCTATAGTGAAGAAAAAAAATCCAGCAATTGCATTTAAAAATCAGTACTAACATACACTTCGTATTGCGAAAAAAATTCATAAAACATTTGTAAACCGAGGCATTATTTTCAATGGATCTTCATTCGTAAACTGAAAATTACGTTCGTAAACCGAGGTACACCTGTATTGGTCTTTTTCCCTTTATATAGTAACACAATCACTGTGGTTAGTAAATACTACCAAAAGAAATCTCTACCTGACTTAAAAAAAAAAGATATAAAATCAGTTTTGCATGACCCAGTATTTGTCAGGGAATCAACTAAACTATCTGCGCCATTATACTGGTGAAGGAAACAGTCAGAAGTATATAAGTATCTGAAATAAATAAATAAATAAAATAAGTAGCATGTGCCACATTAACTAAGCAGAAGGACCTGTTTTAGGTCTATCTGTGCCACCTGCAGTACTAGAATGGTGGAGGGGTGGCAGCCAGGGCTGAAATGTAAAAAAAAAGTGAGTTTTGAAGTCAGGGTCCACTTTAAAAAGTGAAGATATGCTGTGTTATAGGGAACATCTACATCTAGAAATGTTACCTGTGCCTTGGCAGTACCCTGAAATATTTACATTGTGTTTTTAATTCGTCCAAAAAATAGCACTGCATTTATTGGCATGTGAAGGTGCTTAGGCAGTTTAGTGCCTACAGTCTCATATTTGTTTATCTGCAGTGTGGGATCTAAGTCACTGCTAGTGTCAGAAGATTTGGAGAAAAATTACTGTGCTCCTTGCTGAAGAGAAATCTGTAGCAGAGGATCTTCACTACGTGTATACCCCTGCTTCTACTTCATTCTTTCTGAAGATGTATGCTTCCTACACTGCTACATCTTGAATATTCCCCCACCAGTTATCAGATCATCAGTCATCGATGGAACTTTTGCATTGGGGAAAATATGCTGTACACACATGCATAGGTAAACACCAATGCACAGAAGGATCAGAGTTTTTTATGCTATGCATATTTTATGCCTATAAATGGCATGAGGTCTAAGGTTGCTAGCAGATATAAAGAGCAAGTATCTATGGGGTGACAACACATATCTTTTGCAAATTGTACTGCCCTCTTTTTCCCAATGTCAAACTGTACTGAAGGGGAAAGCATCCAAAACTTCTGGGTATTAATGGAGCGAGCTTACATCCCCCCCCCCTTTCACCTCCCACAAATCCTTATTGGCCACTAAAGCATTTAATCATAGAGATGGGATATTAAGAATGTTTGGGGTGGGAGGGAGCACACAAACATAGACACTATATAGATCAGCCTTTTTCAACCTTTTCAACACAGAGGAACCCTTGAAATAACTTTCTGGTCTCAGGGAACCCCTGCTAAAAATGACTTTATCTACAACCCACAATACATTAGTGAGATGGTCAGTGGGAAGAATGTTCCTTACACTCAAGGGGAAGAATTATTCTCTTACAGATAGCTAAAAAGATCAATGGTGTCAGTGGGAACTTATCTGAAAGGAAGAAATTGCTTATTGCTCAGGGAACCTCTAACAATCTCTGGAGGAACCCTAGCCATAGAGTGTCAGCGCTTTGCTTGAACATCTTGGTGTTTGCGTATAGAACTGGCAATTAAAACTGCTGCAGGTTTGTATATGCACTTTTAGATGCCAGCAGTTTATAATCTTTATTATGTCCCAAAGTCACTTTGAATATCATGTCTGAAAATTACAACATGCTGTGGTCTTAACCATTAGCTCCAGAGTGGAGGCCTGCCAACAGTCACCAATAGTCTAACTGACCACATGGTCTGTACAAACAGAGCAGACCCTGCCTGCCATGCACGCTGTTTAATTCTCCATCTTAAAATGTGTACTTCACACCAATTCTCATGGACAGCTAAAGTGTACAATGCTGGGTGAATTTTAGAATTACATGTTTGAAGTTAAGGATTCATTTTGCCTTATTTAACCTTTGTGTAGTTGTCAGGTATGCTGATTGCTTGGCACAATGCCCTGTGCATTAATGTATTAGCTTGGCAGTGTATAATACAGTTCTCTTCCCTCAAGGAGATTACATCACAGATAAGAGTATATATACACAAATAGATATATATATATAAAATGTGAGGAATTAGCTCAGTAGCGGATTGTGTTTGACTCCCTGGATGAGTCAGAGCATGGTGAAAGAGACACAGCACATCAGCACGATCTTGGTAAAACAAATTGTGCTTTATTTACAAGGTCTGTAATCACAAAGTACAGATATCAAAACCGAAAAATAAAATAAAAACAGAAAATAAAGCCTTGCCACATTGGGCATCTAACTGCAAATACAGGAACCTAAGTACTTGTCCGGAAACAGCCTACTGCTGCTCAGACACATGGCTTTCACACAGAATATGTCAGAATCCATAGTCACACAGACTTATTCTCACCATACCAGTACATTATTGTACCCCAGTCTGTTCTTTAAAGAAAGCTGGTTCCAGGATGGCGCATTCTCCCAAAGCAGCCTGGGAGGTTTATAGAGCCCAGAGCGCTCAACCTGCTGCAGCTGAGCCAAACAGGCTCACTACACAGCACAAAAAGAAACAGTCTGTATACAGCATGAATCTGGGACAAATATGCCTCCCTTATTGGACACAACCCCTAGTTCCTCTTGGCTTCCTGCCACATAACCCCCCTCTTGTTTCATCCCTGGGGTTGGAACACAGGTCGCCAGGCATGTGTGCACTCGGGACAGGGCATCTGCATTCCCCATTTTAACTCCGTGGCGGTGTTTCACTGTAAAACTAAATTCTTGAAGGGCCAGGAATCACCTATTCACCCTCCTATTTGTCTCTTTGTTTTGTGCCATCCACTTTAATGGAGCATGATCTGTTACCAGTTCAAATTGTCTACCCAAGAGATAGTACCGGAGAAAATCTAAAGCCCATTTTTATCGCTAAACATTCTTTCTCAGTGGTGGCATAATTTTCTTCATGGGGCTTCAATTTTCAGCTGAGGTAAATGACGGGGTGCTCTTTAACTTTGAAAACCTGAGACAACACAGCTCCTAACCCAGGGGTGGGCAAACTTTTTGACTTGAGGGCCACAATGGGTTCATATATTGGACCCGGGGGCCGGACCAAGAGTAGATGAATGATGTGTATGTGTCATCCATAGTAAGTATAGTAATATTCCCCCATAGTAAGCATAGTAATTAATCCCCCATATAGTAATTCATCCCCCATAGTAATTCATCCCCCATATAATAATTCATCCCCCATAGTAATTCATCCCCCATAGTAATTAATCCCCCATAGTAATTCATCCCCCATAGTAATTCATCCCCCATATAGTAATTCATCCCCCATAGTAATTCATCCCCCATATAGTAATTCATCCCCCATAGTAATTCATCCCCCATAGTAATTCATCCCCCCTATAGTAATTCATCCCCCATATAGTAATTCATCCCCCATAGTAATTCATCCCCCATAGTAATTAATCCCCCATATAGTAATTCATCCCCCATATAGTAATTCATCCCCCATATAGTAATTCATCCCCCATAGTAATTCATCCCCCATATAGTAATTCATCCCCCATAGTAATTCATCCCCCATATAGTAATTCATCCCCCATAGTAATTCATCCCCCTATAGTAATTCATCCCCCATAGTAATTCATCCCCCATATAGTAATTCATCCCCCTTATAGTAATTCATCCCCCATAGTAATTCATCCCCCATATAGTAATCCATCCCCCCTATAGTAATTCATTCCCCATATTAATTCATCCCCCATATAGTAATTCATCCCCCCTATAGTAATTCATTCCCCATATTAAGTCCCCAAGTCCCCCTGTGTCAATTCACTTACCTTTGCTCCGCGCGTTCCTCTCGCCGTGTTCCCGCGCCGTTCCGTGTAGCATGAAAATCTGTCTCCTATGAGGATCTGTCCCCCTCGACGTATCTGCGCATGTGCCAGTTTCAGGCATTAGCAGCCGATCGGCGATCTCCGGCACATGCGCAGATACGTCGAGGGGGACAGATCCTCATAGGAGACAGATTTTCATGCTACACCGGTCTTCAGGGCGGACTGTGAGAGGAGCCTAGCGGGAGCCTAGCTCCACGGGCCAGATTAAAAGGTCCGCTGGGCCGTATACGGCCCGCGGGCCGTAGTTTGCCCATTGCTGTTCTAACCCAACATCTGATGCATCGGTCTGGACTACAAAGTCCCTTGAAAAATCAGGCGAGTACAACACTGGCTATCTACATAAGGTCTGTTTTAAGGCGAAAAAAAACCACTTCTGCTTCAGGGGGCCACTTGACAATGACAGACTCCTTCCCCTGTGAAATTGGTCAGGGGAGCAGCCTGTGAGGAAAAATGAGGAATAAAGCGCAAGTAATAAGCAGCGATTCCCAAAAACGCTCCTACCTGCTTCTTGTTGGTGGGTCGTGGCCAACTTTGAATAGCCTCAACTATGTTTACCTGAGGCTTTATCAGACTTCTCCCAATGGTATATCCTAAATATTTGGTCTCCTGTAGCCCAACGGTACATTTTTTTGGATTGACTGTAAAGGCAGCTTTCCAGATAGAATCTAATGCAGCCTGGACTTTCGTGAGTCCCAATCATCACTATGGATGACCACATCATCGAAGTATGCAGCAGCATAGGCTCCATGGGGCCAGAGGGTCTTATCCATCACCCGTTGAAATTTTGCTGAAGCATTCTGCAATCCAAAAGTCATCCTACGATACTGGAAAGACCCCTCGGGAGTTACAAATGCGTTTTTGTCCTTGGCTGCTTCTGAAAGAGGAATCTGCCAATACGCTTTGGTCAGGTCCAATGTTGTCATATACCAGGCTGTCCCTAGGTGATCAATCAATTAGTCAATGCATGGCATGGGATAGGTGTCAAACTTAGTGATTTTATTCAGTTGGCGAAAGTCATTACAAAACATCCAACATCCATCTGGTTTGGGCACTAACACAATAGAACTGGACCAGTCACTATTGGACTCCTCTATAACCCTAGTTCAAGCATGTTTTTTACTTCTTGGTGAATTGTCTCTCGCTGAGCTTCTGGAATACGATAGGGTTTCAACTTGACCCTTTGCCCTGGTGGGGTAATAATTTCATACTCAATACCAGCCACCCACCCAGGGAATGCTGAGAATTTTTCTTTATTGCAGAGCACAAATTCTCTAGCTTCCTGTTGCTGAGATTTTGATAGAGTCTCTGCTACCCCAACCTCTGGGATTACCAAGTTAGGTGGAGCGGGAAGCTAAGTAGTCTCAGCGATCAAGGATTCCCTATCCTTCCAGGGTTTTAGAAAATTCACATGATATACCTACTCAGGTTTTTGTCTTCCTGGTTGGCTAATTATATAATTCACATCACCCATTTTTCTAACACTTCATACGGGCGCTGCATTTGGCAAGGAATTTACTTTTTAACCACGGGGACCAACACCAACACCCTATTACCAAGTGAAAAAGAACAGACCTGGGCCCCACGATTGTATATCCTTTGCTGATCCATTTGTGCCACATGTTCAATCACATATCTATGAGGGGAATGCTTACTCTCCCATGTTTCCCTGGCAATGTCCAATAGCCCCCATAGGTGCCTCCCCATAGCTCAAAGGGAGAGAACCCTGTGGACAATTTTGGAAACTCTCTGATTGCAAACATAAGGTAGTAGACAATCCCAATTCTTTACGTCTTTTTCGACCACCTTTCTCAACATTTGTTTTAACGTTTTGTTAACTCTTTCTACTAGCCCATCTGTCTGAGGGTGATACACTGAAGTATGCAATTGTGTCACCTTCAGGAGTTTGCAAATCTCTTTTGTTACTTTAGACATAAACGGAGTGCCCTGGTCAGTTAGTACTTCTTTAGGAATGCTCACACGGCTAAAAACCTAAAATAGCTCCTTGGCAATTGTTTTGGCAGAGGTGTTTCAGAGAGGAATCACTTCTGGGTAACGGGTGGTATAGTCCATTATCACTAAGATGTGTTGGTGCCCTCTAGAGGTCTTTAGCAAGGGGCCAACCAAATCCACAGTGATCCTTGTGACGATCGCGGTGTCAGACCCTAGCCCTTCTCACCAACTCGTAACAATGCCACGCTCAGCTACACCCTGCACAAAGATTTTCCAGCTAATGGACCACAAACTATGTGCCAGCAGCCTGAGAGCGATTGTTACTGGGTCAGGTTAATTACGCAATTAACCCTTCACAATGCTTTCACAACCCGCGGCCGCCGCCACCAACAGGCGACAATCGCACAGCCGCGACTAACAGTAATACGTCACGCCCACGGCGTCAGACCCCAGACCTTCTCACCAAACTCGTGACCGAAGGGCCGGCCGATCCAAAACCGCAGTGTGACGCGTGTAACAAGGCCCCACCCAGCTGCACCCTACACAGCGATTGCCCAGATAATGGTCTACAATCGGTGCCTGCAGCCTGAATGCGCTTGTTACTGGGTCGGGTTAGTTACGCAACTAATCCTCTACTGCCACCACCACTTTTGTCGGAGACTGGGAAACTCCCGTTATCAAATATACACTATAATGATTGAAATATTGATCTATATAGCACGGCCCGCGGACCTACTATACAGAGATATACAAACAGTAGCGTCTCTTCAAAAGCAGGGATTCGTGAATTGCAAGTAAGCGCTTAGAAACAGTTTAACACTTTCAGAAAGAAAGATTTATTTCTAACAGGGTCAAACAGATGCAAATAAATATTTACAAAGATGTCACAAAAATATATATATGTATATAAAGACACAGCAAAGAGATAATTAGGAAGAAGATTACAGGGTTGAGTTACTTGCCCATATGCCTGGGTTTGCAGTCCAAGTTGTGAGCAGGGTGATTTCTTTGATCTCCTCTTGTTACGATGTTGCTGGGAGATCTCTGTGTGTTAAAAAACTTTCACTCTCTCTCTAGGCTTGTCAGCCTGTCTTTTTTAAAAGTCCCTCACAAAGGGAGGGGGGCTCTGACTACACCTTTTGGGAGTGGTCATTGGGAGATTTTAAACTGAAACTGCCAGCTCATGTCCCATGATATGAAACATATGGTTGACCTGAGGAATGTTCAGTTCTGGGTCAGGTTGATAAGGTGTGGGGCTTACATAGCTTTGGGTGACCAAAGTGACACCTCTGCAGACGGGCTGGCTCCACTTCTCATGTCTTAGCCTGGTTGTTCCACATCATCTGCCAGGAGATAAAGTCTGCCTCACAGGAATGCAAGGGGGGGGGGTGTGAGGAATGATTCAAGTAATACCTCAAATACAACAAGGTAAAGGAGAACTCTGCTTCCAGCTGGATGAGCTAGTTTGCTACAAATGCCACCACCGCCTTTTTGTAGAGAAAAGGAGGAAACTCGCCAATATTAGCAATAACACTATGATGTTTGAATAATCGTCTGTATACCACTGTCACCGCAGGCAGAGATATATAGAGGTTTAAAACACACAGTAGCGCTCTTCAGAGACAGGGATTCTTAGCTTGCATTAAAGATCTTTAGAAACAATTCAACACTTTTCAGATAATAGGATTTATTACTAAAAAGGTCAAAGGGTACAATAACAATATTTACAGAAAAAGATGTAGCCTATATATATATATATATATATATATATACACATATATATATATATATATATATATATATATATATACATATATATATATATATATATATATATATATATATATATATAAATACAGAGAGCAATAACACAGCAAAGAGATAACAGAAAGAAGTTTAGGGAGGTAGAGTATGTGCCAAAAGTCCTGGGTTAAGCAGATTCCAGTGTCCTGAGCAAAAGGGTGCCTTGTCTCCCAAAGTTGGTTCTGATGTTAAAAAGGGAGAATTCTTCAACTCAACTTACTGCTCCAAGCATAACAGCCTTTTTCTAGGAACTAAGCAGGGTGTCTCCTTAAAGCAGAGAACCAATCGCCTCATTTGGGGAGAGGTATTGTAGGAGGGGGACTCAGGCTAGAATCAAAATCCCTCACAAGTTATACCAGGGCAATAACCTTAATATGCAGAATCATCTGCTGAACGTCTAGATATCAAACATGCCATCATTTACTATTCCAGCTAGAACTATATGGCTTTCTGCTCTCCTGTAGACTTCCACGAGGGGTGTAAGATATCAGACGACTTGCATTAAACTGGGCTATCCGAATATATGCTTTATGTTTATGTAATTATTTCCTACCTTAAGATATAAAATTATATGGAAAAGTAGGTTTTAAATGTGAGGTCTGTTTTACGGCTAGCTGGAATATCTTTGAAGCCCAGTGAAGGACTGGTTTATGGTTTTACGATTATCTCAGATTGAGAAGCTAACAGACACCCGGGCACCAGCTAATTTGGGTTTATAACCATGAAGCTCTCCAGCTGGGGCCTGATGCCTTTTGAACTCAGCATACACACACAGACCACATGCCTGAAGAGGGGGATTGGAGGGAGAGAGAGATACAAGATGGAGGGTCTTGAGCAAGATGGATGACCGCGTCCATCTCTGTATGTACGATTGCTACAATCCTCTCAAAAGAGACCTCAGTGATGGGCAGGGGAACCAAATGACTGTGGAAATGCAGCATTGGTGCAGATATCTGACACAATGGAAAGTAAGAATAGTACATTTCCACTTCCTTAGTGATATCGGCCAATAGAACCTCTGTATGATTCTTTCCAACTTCTAAATGTCCCCCATGAATGTGCCTGTGTGCCAGTTCTAAGACCAACTTGCGGTAAGATTTAGGCACCACCAGTTGCTCTATAGTTTCCACTGCCCTCTGTGACACCCGGTATAATAGGTCCCTTCTTGTGATGAAGTATGTGAGGGCAAAGCTCTCATCAGGGGTTCAATAATTCCCCATCTATTTTTACTACATTCTCCTGTGCCCTTACTAATGTGGGGTCCTTCAATTGTTCAGTGGCAAAATTTGCTCTGTGTACTTCTAAATCATCAAACACTAGAGGTTGCTGTTCCACTTCTGAGGTTGCAGGCTCCTCCCTAGGCACTGTTGTTTCCCCTGCTAATACTGACAAGGGAAGCTCAGGTGAATCCTCACACTCAGTGGATTCCCTAGGAGAGCCTTAAGGCTCCGAAGAAACATTTGGGGAATCTGGGCCATTCCAGAGCTCCCAGAATTGTGGGAAATCTCTTCCCGCAGTAGCGTCATGTGATAGTTGGGGAGCCAGAACCACCTGATGACACAAGCTACTCGGGGAGGTTTTAAAGGACACTGTTGCCACCAGATGAAGTGTTATCATGAACACAAATAACTGCCAGTTTTCTAGGGTGCAAGGTTTTTCTTGTTCATTCGTTCATCAGTACTTGGGCAATCTGCTGCTACATGTCCATCTTCCTGGCAGTGGTAACACATTTTCCTTCTAGTTACCTTCTGCAGGTTTAACCTTCTAGGCTGCTCTTGCCAGATGTTAGAAACAGTCCTCAAAGTACCTGTAGTTCCCCCTTTTCCATTCTCTCCACCCCCAACCCTTGGTGCAGTCTTACCCATAGCTGGGGATGGCCTAGTCTTGGGGTGGAAAGTCCATGAGTCTTTGAGAGAAGACGTAATATTTTCGGTTGCTAGGTACCTTTCCAGAAGGTCTACAAGTTTTTCTGGGTCTCCATGGCTCACCCATTTCTGCAAGGTAGTAGGGAGAGACCTTAGAAACTTATGCATAACCACACATTTTACAATTTTTGGTCCAGACAGCATTTCTGGCTGCAACCATTTCCTGGTTAAATGAATCAGGTCATACATTTGGGATCGGGGTGGTTGTCCCAGTCGATAACTCATGCTGAGTCAGTATCTACTGATCTACTGATATGATCTTATAATATATCCTTTGTGAGCATTCTTTCTCTATTAGTGTGGAGTCTTTGTAAATGAGGGAGATCTTTGATATCCAGCAATGAGTATCTGGTGTTAATAATCTCCCCTTTTTCTGTAGGTGTTTAATGTAAGTGATTAATGTTACAATACCCTTCCTTTTTTTTTTTGTGAAAAATTGTTGATGGTTACATACGTATATCTTGTCTTGGTAGAATTTGGTTCCTTATGCACCTTTTGCAATCACACGGACACCTGTGCTTTCGATTCAGCATCTATTTGTTTTTGTTCTAATGAACGATATATTGGCAGTATAGTCTCAAGGGTAAGCTCATAATCTTCTGGACGGTTAATTTATTGGATATATAAATTGAAGTATCATAGCTGGATGTATATGGTATAACTATATGTGATTGATTAATGTCTTTTGATACAATTGTAGACTGTATTGCGGATAGCCTTTTTCTTCTCCTGAGGAAGCCCAGGATAGGCGAAACATGTTGGGAAGCATCATCTGTGCACCGCAGGAAACAGTCAAGCATGTTGTGATTGCCAAGTCTATTGTAACTGTATCAAATGTAATTTTATTGATATAAATAAATTGCAATAAATCTTTTTTTAAATCTTTTTTGGATTATTTTTACACACCTTCAAAATCCCATTACCTACCTTTCTCTATATACTGTACATGTAAGTGAGATCTTCAATTGTGGCTTTTGCAAACTGGTAAAATTTTATTTTTTTCCCTCCTGTTTATTTTTTTTTTTCAGGGCATAGTAGCTCCTAAACGGTACTGACCTACCATGTTTTGTTTTGTTCTATTGCATTAATAGCTGGTTCACGTGACCCTGACCTGGCCACAGCTTGATCCCATCTGGGGTGGCAGGTAATTTTACTGGTCTCGTTTGTCTCGTTTGTTGGTTAGCTGTGCTTCATTGTACTTCTGCTGTTTAGTTTCTTAGTTCTCAGGCTATAAAACTCAGCAGTTGAAAACATTCTTGTATTCTTGTATACCGTATGTTTTTCTACTTCTTTTGTTTTTTCTTTTCTTCTTCACGCCTAAGGGTAAAACAAATTTAAATGCCTAAGCACAATTCTGCAACGTTGACATGTGTTAGTAAAGCTGTACATATCATCACAACTACTTTGTACATCCAGATGGATTATACCTTGTTTTTTTCAGGACAAATTGGGCTTTCATTTGGTGGTAAATGGTAATGGATAGCCCCTAATTTTTTTTTATTATCAAAGGAAAATTGGCCCAAAATAGTAAAAAAAAAATCATTTTTTTATTTAGCTGTGTGTTTCTTGTTACGACCATAACCTACCTCCATAGAAGAACCCAAAATAAATTATCCAGCTCTTGACGATCGCAGCGATACCATAATATGTGTATGTTATTTGTTGTTTGTACACGTAGTACAGCCCAGAAACAATAGTGCGCATTTTGTTTTTGTCTTTTTTTTTTTTTTTACCTAAAACACACTGACATTAACGCTAACTGACACTGATACCAATTTTGTTTTTAAATCCTGACATTTGACCCTGACCTTTGACCCTGACCTTGACCCAAACACTAACCCT